>NC_056726.1:376399486-376609486 GCF_019279795.1 Protopterus annectens | reverse complement strand
TCCACATATATAAAATAAGGAACAAATTGTAGCAATTACCAAAACAAAGACATAAAACAAAAAAACACTTTCATAAAGACAAAATAAAATTGAAATAAGATAAAAGCTTTCAGGCTTCTGTGAGCCCTTCTTCAGATCTGCCATTTGAAGCCACAGTTACTTCCTTATACAGGGAAACGGGCCAATCAAAAGTCTTCATACAAACACACCCTTTCAATAACGAATCAAATTTTCCTTATCAGCTTAAGGGCTGGTTTATGTGACAGGTTAGCATTCAATCCTCGTGTCCTGCTGTAAATATATAAATAGCAAAAATTAATTTATACATCCATCCATCATTTTTGTCGACAGTATGCAGACTGTGGCAACAAACATGCCATTTGTAGTCTATTCACATGTTTTTATTTGGGAAAAATGGACAGACAATTAAGGGAACCTATTTGTAAACATATTAGTAATGTCAAATAGAAGGATGACAAACATCCGCTATATAAACATGTAGCAGAGAATGCAACTCACTCCTTTCAGTTTATGGTCCTGCAAGTTCTTTGTGAAAATTTACATGGAGGAGATATCATGTTAAAAACCGAAAGATGTGAAATTAATTTGATTGTTGCACTTCAAGCTTAAGCTTATAAATATCCAGGATTGAATGCTAACCTGTCAATTAAACCATCCCTTAAGGGGCATAGGCTGGTAAGGAAAATGTGATTCTTTATTGAAAGGATGTGTTTGTACGAAGAGTTTTGATTGGCCCATAAAGGCTGCTTATTTTATTTCAATTTTATTTTAATTTATTGTCTTTATTAAAATGTTTTTATGTTTTATGTCTTCGTTTTGATGATAACTACAGTTTGTTCTTTATTATACTTGGTTTCACTCTGTAATGGATCTTTAATTGCCAAACCTCTTGTTTTTGGATATCTATATTTATCTATCTATATTATATATATATATATATATATATATATATATATATATATATATAAATAATAGTTGTATAAAATCTTACCATATTGTTTGCAGTATTCATAACCTCTGGGATCTCCTGCCAAGGATTGCCCCACATCCAGCTGGTATACCAATCCTAGGAGCATTGTATGGCAGGTGTGTGCTCCCTTTGCATGTGTAGAGCATAAAGGTGACATGTGAATGCTCCCATTCTAGAATTGAAGTGCCATTGGAGAACCAGGACCCCTTATGGAAAGGGGAACATGTGCATCCAGAAAATAGAAGGAAGAGAAGATGAACCTCTTAGCCAGAAGGAAAATATCATCCATGGAAAAGGAGAAAAAAGAACAGGGTAGGAGGGAGGGAGTGAATACCGCAACAGTGAAAAGAAGGACATCAGATATCTACTGTTATGGTAAGATTTTACACAACTGTACTATGTCCTTCCATATCACTGTTTAGTATTCACCACCTCTGGGAGAGTACAAAAGCTACCAAGAAGTTGGGGAAGAATAATGCAAGGAGGAGCCCTCCATAAACACATACAGGCTACCCTTGGCAAAACCCAACCTGGATCTGGAAATTACATCCAATTTGTAATATTTACTTAATGTGTGAACCAAAGACCAAGTACCTGCTTCAGGGATGGAGTTGGTGTCCAAACCCTTTTTAGAAAGCCACTAAGGAAGCCACTGTTCTAGTAGAATGAACCCTAACAGAAGCAGACAACTGTCATGAAAAGAATAACAAAAAGAAATGTGCTTGGAAATTCAGGAGGAGATTGTTTGCTTAGAAACTGCCAAACCCAATGTCCTGGTATAAAAAGAATCAAAAAGCTGATCAGATTTATGAAAGGTGTTTGTTTTGTCTAAATAATATCAGCGCTGTCTATGCAAGTCCAAGGTATGAAGAACATTCTCACTAGCAGGCTGTGGAGAAGGGGAAAAAAGAAGGAAGCTGGACAGAGTGATTAAGGGACAGCTTATTAAGCACCTTCAGCATAAAAGAAGGCATGCAGAAAGCTGTCATGTCTATATGAAAAAACAAAAAAAAGGAGGGACCAGCATCAAGGCCGGGAGTTCAGACACCCTTCTGGCAGAGGTTAAAGCAACCAATGAAACAGTCATCCAGGTGCAATGTTGCAAACAGGAAGAGGCAGCAGGCTGGAAAGGAGCCTGAGCCAGTTTTTCAACGACAAAATTAAAATTCCAAGGAGGAGGAATGGGCTTTATTGAGGGTCTAATATGAAGGACACCTTTTAGAAACTGCTTGACCACATATCTAGTGGCCAAAGGAGGAGTAAGTGGCAGACAGGCAGAGCTGGCTAACAAGTGATCTTTCACTGAAGAATATGCCAAATCAGCAGGTAACAATTCACACAGGTAGAAAGACCAAAGGGACCACCAGTGAAAAGTGATCCTGATGATAATTAAGACACCGCATAGAAAATCTCTTCTATTTGGACATCTATGATTTTCTGGTATTAGATTTCCTGGCCTTCAGGACCCGAAGCACATCCTCAGAAAATTGGTTTTGGAAAGGAATTAAACCCTATTACCTAAAGTGTCAGTTGAAGAGTAGACAAGTGAGGGTGGAGGAGAGTTCCTTTGTCCTGTGTGAGAAGATCCATGTGATGAGGTTACTTGTGATGATTGCCCTTGGACAGATGGAATAAGAGTGGGAACCAGTGCTATCTGGGTCTAAAGGGAGTCACCATCAAACATTTTTGGAGTGTCCTCTTGAACTTGTGAAGGACCTTGGAAAGAAGAGAAAGGGGAGGAAAGGAATAAAGGAACATTATCTTCCAAGAAAAAGACATGGTGCCCATTTTCCAAGCCAAAGGACATGGGACTCTGAAACAGAACTGAGGAGTTGTCTGTTCAGAGGGGAGGCAAAAAGATCTACTACAGGAACATCTTACCAAATAACTATGTCCAGAAACACATCATTGTGAAGCATCCATTCATGAGGCTGTGTTCTGGACCTGCTGAGAGAACCTGCTACAAGACTGGGCTCTGAAGGTATGTAGACTGTCTCTAGGGTCATCTACAGATTGATGGCTATTTCCCAGGGTTGAAAGCTAGTCCATAAAATCTGTAAGATCTATTGCCCCCTTGCTTGTTGATGTAGTGCATGACTGTGGTGCTGCCTGTAAAATCCTTCAAGGGACCTGACACCCAGAGCAAGTGGAAAACTTGAAGAACCAAAATGAGAGCCCTCATTTCCCTGACATTGATGTGATCTGCCCTCTGTTGGGAGGACCAAAGTCCCTAAACCTTCAGCATGCCTGAAGTGGATCTCCACCCCAGCTCTGAGGCATCCTTGAAGAGTTCCTGAGATGGCTGAGGAGGTTGAATAGCAACAGCCGGATTGAGAGATACAGGTTGAATTCACAAGTGAAGTTCCAGTCTGAGACAAGGTAACAGAGGAACCATATTGTCTAGTGGGTGGCACTGTTGAAGCCACACTGATCTGAGATATTGAAACTTTTTCATATGAAGCCTGGCCCAGGGAACCATGGAGATGGTAGAAGGCATGAACCCCACAGTGCTTAGAAACACCTTGTGTGAAAAACAGGACAGGAGAAGCAGGGAAGAAAAATACTTTGTGAGGGAGAGAAGACAGGCTATCACTGGAATAGTTTGGCTCTTGCAACTTAGAAAGATGTGATCCTGAGATGGAGTCAACATTGACTTCTGAAAGCTGACTGGGAACCCCAGGCTGTACAATGGAAGCTGAGTAAAATGAAGATCCTGCACTAGTTTGCTTTGGGACACAATAAGAAAAGTGTTTGGAAGGGAAAGATCCAGGACAGGCCTCCAAGAACCTTCTTTCCTGGGGACAAGAAACATTTGGGAATAAAACCCCACACCCCTCTCAGACTGAGGAACCTGTTAAATGGTACCATGGTCTAACAGACCTGCAATACTACTGGAAAATGTGGGAGTTCTGCAGGAGGTTGAAGGCTACTGGAGAAGGAGTGAAAACTTTTCCAGGCCATAAAGTAGCCCTTCCAGAAAATGGAGATAACCCAGGAGTCTGTAGTGATTTTTTGCCAAACTGGAAGAGACAGAGAAAGCCTGAAAAGAATGGAACCTGACCAAGAGGAAGGAAGAGCAGAATGTCAAATGGATGCAGACTTGTCAGGAAAGGATTGGTTTTGGGGTATAGGCGTTTGAGTAGGCTTATCAGAAAATATGCCCCTAGGAGCCTTCTTACCCCTGACACTCTGTTTAGGCATTCTGCACAAAAAGGTAGTCTTACTAGGATAGTTTCTCTGAAACTTGGGAATGGCATAAGCAAAGATCTGCTTCAAATCTTTCATATTACTCTGATCCTGCAAGGTCTTGAAGAGATGTGCCACAACAGTCCCAATCAAGTTTTGGTTATCCAGAGGAGCATCCAGGAATTTTGCTTTAATATCATCTGGCAAGGCTTGAAGGCGAAGCCAGAAATAGTGCCTCATAACAGAGCCAGTGGTAGCCCTAGAGGAGGCATCCACTGTATCATAGCTGCACTTTATAGAGTGATGGGCAACTTGTGAAGTGGATCTTAGTAATCAAATAGCCATGGTATTAACCTCAGAGTCAGGCAAGCCAGAGACAATCTTCCCAATCTGGGAAAGAAGAGACAAAAATGTATCTTGTCATGTGGGTCTGGCAATTTATAGCCCTGAAGGCTAAAGTAGCAGAAGTGTAGACTTATGTACCAATCCCCACCACAGATCTACTTCCTTGTTCATAGGTTCATAGGTGTGTACTAGGCTAATGGCCCTGGGGCCTTTACAAGCTTAGCCATAGGATTACCCTTGCATAGTGCCACCTGACCTTAGTTCCCAGTGCCTCTGTCAAGTAGAGCCACTGGAGTTATCCCCGGGGTGAATTTTCTGTTTCCCATCCACTCATCAAGATTTCTCTTGAAGAGGGTCAGCGAGATACTCTGCTTGACATGTATGAGAAATCTGTTCCACAGCATGGGTAGTCTCTGGGTTATGAACCTGTCTCTCCAGCATGTTCTGTTAATTGTGGTAATGAGGTTGAGGTCTCTGGAGCATGTGGTGCGGAGGGATTGGGATTTCTTTAGATGTAGCATTTCTAACAGAGCTGGGTCAGACATGGCTTTGTAAGTCAAACAGAGATCACCTCTAAGTAGGTAATATGAGACAGAGAATGGATGGAGTTTTTTGAGTCTGTCCATATAGGACATGTGTTTAAGGCCTAGGATCCTCTTTGTGATGTATTTTTGCAGCCTCTGCAGTTGTTGCAGGTGTCTAGTGAGGTACATGCCAAATGGGGCATTGTACTCAATGATTGGCCTAATGAGGGAAGAGTAGAGGGAGACAATGACCTCTTTCTTCCTGGATGCAAAACCCTTAGTAATCAGATGTGCCACATAGAAGGACTTTCTGACCACAGTGGCAATGTGATGATCAAAAGAGAGGTTGCTGTCAACCTGTGTTCCCAGATCTCTTATAACTCCTTCTGTGTTCAGTGGACTACCATCAATGTGGTAATTCATGGGAACTTTGTTTTTCCCAAAGGGGATGACAACACATTTTTTGGCATTGACCTTAAGGCCATGGTTCTGTCACCAGTCGTTGGTCTCAGTGAGGCCATTCTGTAGGATGTCAACATCACTTGGGGAATTAATAATAGCTCCAAACGTGCAGTCGTCTGCAAACTTTGTCAGCCAGAGTCCCTTCGTGTTGGCCTGGACTTCAGAGAAGTAGATACCAAACAGGAGAGGACCCAGGACCGAACCCTGTGGGACTCCACTCGTGATTAGTCGGCAGTCTGACTTGGAGTCAGCTACTTTCACACTGTGGGTTCTATCTGTGAGCCAGTTTGCAACCCACCTAGTGATATAGGGGTTGATGCCAAGCTTAGTGAGTTTTTCTATGAGTCCTGAGTGTGAATGGTATCAAAAGCCTTGGCCAGATCAAGGTAGGCTGTATGAACTACCTTGTCTTCATCCACAGTGCTGCTGACTGACTCAAAGAAATTGACCAAGTTGAGCAGGCATGATCTACCTTTCACAAAACCAAGCTGTGAGGTATCCAGAGTTTGGAGATTCCCTATATCCTTGTTTATTAGGTCCATGATGATGTATTCCATAGCTTTGCATATCAGACTCATCAGGCTAATGGGCAATAGTTCCCAGTGTCTGTAGTCACTCCTCCTTTGTGGAGAGGGATGACTGTAGCAGTGCACCATTTGGTAGTGACAAAGCCTGAGGTGAGGCTGTGATTGAACAGGGCACACAGGTGAGGAGCCAGTTCACTCTGCAGTTCATGTAGAACACAGCCAGGGATATTGTCAGGTCCCATAGAAGCTGTATTCTTGGCCTTGGACAGTGCTATTTTAACCTGTGCATCAGTAATACTGGGTGCCTGGCAATCTACTGGTATTGTGATTGGTCCTTTGGGGGGGTAAAGTTGGCACTGAATCTGTCGGCCCGTATACTGGCAATATCTGTTGGCTCGGTATAGGAGGCACCATTGTGCAGTAGCTCAGAGCAAATCTGAATATTGCCGTGGAGATTCTTTACATAACTATAGAAGGCCTTGTGGTTATCTTTACTATCTGCTGCAATTCTGTTTTTATAGCTAGCTTTAGAGGATTTGATGAGGGATCTCAGCTTTTTGTTGAGTCTGATAAGGGTGTTTTTCCACTCTTGGGACTTCACCTTATTCCACATCAGTTTCCTCCTTCTGTTGTAGAGTTTGTTTATGGCAGGGGGCCACCAGATTGTCTTCATTTTTTTTGGAGGAGAGCGTCTTGGTTCTATTGGGTATGGCGAGATCCATGCATTTGTGTACGTGTTCATACAGTGCATTAGTGTATGATTTTGCAGTCACGCAACTATTCTCCATTTGCATGGGTGCCATGAAGTTAGCCACCTCTGTTTTTAGGAGGCCAAAGTTAGCTTTGGAGAAGTTTTTCATGGTGGTTACCTTTGCAGGGGTGGGAGTAAGAGGGATGTGGATTTTCAAGGTGATTAGTTTATGGTCGGATCTAACCAGGGAGGAGATGACTACTGTTGTAGAGCAACAGTCACCTATGTTAGTAATGACCAGGTCAAGGATGTTGCTACCTCTAGTGGGGGTAAGAATGAGCTGGTCCAGGGCATTGGAATTAATGAACTCCAGGAAACGTTGGGCAAGTGTATTGCTATATGAGTAATTTACCCAGTTAATGGAGGGGTAGTTGAAGTCGCCTTGTAAGAGAGTGTTAGGTTGGACCCTAATAGTCTCCAGGGTGCTTAGGAACATGGAGTGCGAGTCTTGGGACATGGTTGGGGACCGATAGCAGGCTACGACCTGAGTCACTGTCTTACCCAATGTTAGCTGCACCTGAAGTATCTCTGATGTGTTATGTTGGGCTACCAGTCTGGAGGTGTGTGCATCCTTTATAAATATGGAAACACCACCGCCTTTGGAGCTTTGGTCCAAGTTCTGGGGCCGAAAGGTGTGGAATGAGTTATAGCCTGGTAGTGCAGAGGTGCTTTCTGCTGCCTTGAACCAGGTCTCTGTTACAGTACAAATGTCGATGTTCTCCATTTTAAGGAGTGCTTCGAGCGAGTGCATTTTGAGATTTAGACTTCTAGCACTGAGCAGCATGACCCTCAGATTGCATTTATTTGTAGCTGTTACGGTGGTGATTTGGTCTTTGGAACACCACCTAAAAAAAGCACTATAGGGGTGGCAAGAACTTTGGCCAGTATCCAGAAGCCCAGGGGTGACAGATGCAGGCCATCTCTGGCAAAGCATCGAGGTCTGTCAATCATGTCATCCCAGGCAGACAGATACTGGATCCCCTTAAAATGACACCAGAAACTTAGCCAGTTGTTGAAATCAATCATTTTCTGCTTGTACTGTGGTATCATTCTGGGTGATGGTAGGATGCTGCTCAGGGCTAGGGTAATATCCTAGCCCTGAGGGAAGGAGCTTAGAAGAGGGCAACAACCTAGAAGGCTTATCAGTAACCACAGAAATCACAGCTGGATCAGATGAAAGGCATTTGTACAACAGCTTGCAGGCATCTGGTACCTTATAGAACCTGTCAGGCTCCTTAGGGGCTGGAGACTGAGAGTCTGGTGCCAGGGAAGCACACAGGAATGTATCCAGCAGGGCAGCCAGCACAGGAGGGACAGCAGAAAGTTTATGAGCATCCATTTGTAATAATTCATAATACCTTTTTTGGATATCAGATACTTGGGAGCCATCCCACTTAAAATGTTCCATTATACACAGGACCTTGTCCCCAAAGATGAGTTCTTCCAAAGGAGAATCAGTGCTAACAGATTCCTTTCCCTTTGCCCCATAGTCTAAAGGAGACAGCAAGTGAGAAGAATAGGGTAAAGAGTCAGCATCAGAATCCTCATCCAAGTGCTCTGGGTCCCTTGCCGTTTTGGGGATAGAAAACCAAGGAGTTCAGGAACTGGAACCCCTGAGAAGGCTTCAGTGTTATCATAGCATTGAACAAGCCTTGAGTAAAGTCCTGCCATTCTCTTTGTGGATCCCTGGCAGCAAACACCACATTTCTTTTCTTCAGTGGGATGGCTGCCTTGACAAAATGTGGTGGTTCAGACCCCTACCTTGATTCATTCACGGTACCCTGCACCTCTTCCCTTATAAGGATCTGAGGAATCCCTTTTGGCCCCTAGGAGATCAGCTGTGGTTCCTCCTCAATGTCTGTGACATGTGAAAAGCCGCTGAGGATGTGTGTGAAGTAGGTTTTGTGCCAGCCTCTGAGAATATCACAGCAGAAGAAACTGATGGCAGTACTGGACTGCCCTCTGGTTTCTCTTGTTCCTCAAGAGAGAGACATCTGGTGAAGGCTAGACAGCAGCAGGCTGAGGCCTAGATTTCTTGGCCTTCTTCTTCTTAAGTGGCAGCTGTACCTTGGAATGAGCAGATTCTGCCATGGTACCATGGGTCAGCTGCTTGCAATGTTCATTCTCAAGATAAATGGAAAAGGAAGAAATATGGCTACCTAAACTCTTAAGTGCAAAATCCTGACAAGTAGAACATGGAGTGTGTTTGTGAGAAGCTCCTAAGCAAAACAGGCACCTATCATGGTGGTCATTATGGGGAATCTGCCTCTGCATTGACATGTCCCTTTCTTGGATGACATGTAACCCACTGACAAATATAAGGAAAAAGAGAAAGGCACCCCAGTAGGGTACTTATCTGAAGAAGTAAGCTCGGTATAACCAGCAAAGAAAAGGATATTCAGACTGATGAATGATAATGGTGTTCAGACTAGCGGCGATGAAGTTCCTGGTTGGGAGCATTCATACTCCACCTATATAGCCTGCACTTGCACAGGAAGCATGCATCTGATGTACAGCATTCCTAGGTAATTAAGGCTTTGGTATACCGGTCATCCTTGGCAGGAGATGCCGGAGGTAATGAATACAGCAACAGTGATATGGAAGGACATATAGATAGATCTATATATATATATATATATATATATATATATATATATATATATATATAATCTATATCTATGGGTCCCTATCAGAAGGCTGAAACGTCACAAGAGTGAAGATTAAAAGACTGAGCTGGGAAATTCGAAAACCCAGAAGGTCAAAAAACAAACTCAACACCTGCATTTTTGCAGGAAAGACAAGCCCCCCTCCACCTCTCTTGCATGGGGTTGCACCCCCACACCCCCCTGCTAATTATATATACAATTTCCGAGATCTTACTACAGTAGGGAAAGGAGCACGACCCCCAATCCCCACTGTACCACAGTCCTGCACAGTCAAGGACTTTGTTGTTCGACCTTCCGGGTTTTCACTGTTTCAAGTTAAGTCTTTTGACATTTGCTGTTGCGAGCTTTCGTCCTTCTGATATGGACCCATATTGTATGTCAATTCATCTAAAACTCAACTTATCTAAATTCATCTTATTGAACACAACTTAGCTAACCTCATTGCATCCAAACAAGCAATACTAAAAAAAAAATAATAATAATAAATGTTTTTTGCAGGAAGGGAAAACCGCCCTGCACCCCCCAACTTATAGAAAACAATTCCATGGTTGCACTACAGTGGAAGAAGGGAAAAACCCTGTAAGTGCATCACCAGCTCATACAGTCTAGCACACTGTAATAAAGCAAACTGCAATATTAACTATTCATCATAGCAGTGACCAAGAAAATCAGTTTAAAATGCACAAAACTATTTGTTTGTTCTTTTTTTTCCTGGTTTTTGATGGTTTAGATGGAAAATATCAAATGTTCTAATGAGAAATGCAGCAAGGATGATTTTTTAAAGCAAATCTAAAAATAGAAAAAAAAAAAAAACAAGAAATGCGTTTTTTTTTTTTTTGCAGGGGGTCAAGCCTCCTGGCACTCCCCACACCCCCTGGTAATTATATACATCAACTCCAAGACTGCACAACACCTGGTAAAGGGCAAATTCACAGGCCCCACTGTACTGAGACTGTACATGCTAAGCAGTCAGCAGGCTGACAAAAAGGAAAAAAGCATTCGCTCTTACAGACTGCAGCCACATCTATTTATTTATATGTATATTTATATATAGGTTGCCTTCACTTGTCAAACGGCAGATTGTCGAACCCGGAAAAGCCACTGGCATATCGAAATCAGTTGATTGAATTATCAAAAATCAGCTGATTGAACAGTTTATGGCATTGCTTTTGTACAAGATTGTGGGGATTGGGGAATTTGCCCTTTCTCCACTGTAGTGCAATTTCAGAGATGGTATATATAATCATCTGGAGGTGTGGGGTCTTGCCCCCTGCAAAAAAGGTTTGTTCTTTTGTTTTGTTTTTTTGATCAGCTGCTAATCAATAAATTGTGCTTGATCAGTTGCCATATATATATATATATATATATATATATATATATATATATATATAGATAGATAGATAGATATATGTGTGTGTGTGTGTGTGTGTGTACATGTATGTATGTATTGCAAACAAAGATCCAACCAAGCTAGAGTCTTCACTGTGTAATAGCTTAATCCTTCTATAGTGAATGCCACCCCCCAGCACATATTAGGGTTTCAGCTACATGGCTTCTGAATGCCCATCACATTTTACTTTTAAAGTCTTTAAAGGTATATTCAGGCCAATAAAGACAAACCCCATTAGCTGTGACATGTCTTGTTTTGGCCCTTTTCTGACCTCATCAATACAGCTTAAGTGGATTATTTGGCTAAACATTAGAAACAGAAACTTAAAAAGAGGGATGTGCAGGTAATCAAAAAACTACACACTTTGTTGTCATAATGTATGCTTATGCAGACTTGTAATGTGTCATGACATGTCAGAAGGACAAAGGTAAAGTAGGAACACTCCACCTCAGCCAGAACAAAGAGCAGGAAGAAAGGAGGATGGAGGGAGGATTCTATTACTGCAACAGTGATCTGTTCAAGTATCTATTGTTAAGGTAAGTTAATTTACACAACTTTGATAAATTCTTCATTGGATCACTAATGCGCAGTAGCCATAATTATATAGGCTGATTGCTAAGGATCAAGAAGAAAATGACCCGTAGATCAGAGGGGTAAAGCCTTTGCTGCACTCCAGGTAACTCATGTTCGACTAGTGGCACAGACACTGGAGGAGCCATGGGAGGATGATGGAAATGAGTGGCTTATGTCAGCTCATCCATCCTGGCAGCAGGGATCTAGTCTGGACTCACAGCAGTATGGAGCATACAAGTTCAGCCAGCTTCATGCAGCTTGAGTGGTGAACCATTCAGATAAGAGGTTGTGGAAGCACACCTGCACCACTCAAGGGAGGCAATCTCAGAGCTGGAAAAGGCTACCTTGAGGAGGTGGAAGTTAAGGCAGACACTCTCTGGCAAGCCGTTTGACACTCTACAGCATCCTTAGTCTCCTCACCAGTTTCAGATGGGGTCAGGTTAAGCCCAGTGAAGCCTAGGGTGGCCCAGTAGACCCAGTGAATAATGATCAGAGCTGGTGGGAGCTGATGGTCAGTTTAGGGGAGAAAAAAATCGCAAGGAGAAAGGGTGGATGGAGAAGCGCTAGAATCTAGAAATCCTTGGAGGAATAGCTTTAGCAAAACCTTTTCTAGCTCTGGAAACTGAGTCTAGCTTGTAGTGCCTTATGAAAATGGGCACTTAGGACCAGGTAGCTACCTAGAGTTGAGTCCACCTCTTTCTAAAAAAGCTTCAGAAGTAGTCAGTACTTGTTAGCATAATCCCTCACATCCTGAGATGTACTTTTACCATGGTTTGAGTAATAAAACTAGCCTGAGACAGCTGTCTTGAAATAGTTTTCTTAGATACTGACTGCCTTTTTTCTTGTCTTCAAAGGAAACAAAAAGTTGATTAAATCGTAAGTCATGTCCATGTAAAACATTAACCATCTGAGGATGTCTGATATATAAATAATTCTTTCACTCCTGGGTTTGGGTTCAGGAAAGAAGGGAGTTGAATGGTCTGGCTTAAAGTAAATTCAGAAACAACCTTTGGCCTAAAGGAAGGGATGGTTCTAAGACACACTGTCTTTATGAAAGATCAAAAAAGGCTGGAACTTAATAAAGACGTTAAAAACGTTTGGGTAGACATAAGGGCCTGTAATTTAGATACCCATCTAGAAATCAGAGCAATGGGCAAAGCAGTCTTCCATTTAAGAAATGTTAAAGAAGAAATGGTTGCAGGTTCAAAATGAGAGAAAGTTAAGGGAGTGATAATTTCTCCAACACAAAATTTATTTACCAAGAAGTTACCGCCTGTTTTCTAGGTGTTATGCTATACAATACCCCTTTCAAAAGCTGTTTAACTTGAAATAAAGAAGATAAGGGCATCTGAAGGCAGACAACAAGAAATAGCTGGAAAGTGTACTTTGATATGAGTGTATGCAAGTGTACTTTGATATGAGTGTATGCAAGGCCTGAGCTGAAAAACTGACAGAGGTACTGACAAAACAGAAAAGACCCCACTTGAGATGGGTGTTCTCTTTTGTGACACCAACTAGAAAATCTTTTCCATTTAGACAAGTATGATTTCCTTGTAGTAGATTTTCTTGCCTCCTTTAATGCCTGTCATACATCCTCAGAAAAAAGGGGCCTAAATGATATCAAAAATGTTATCATACATAAATGTTAAATATTGGGGCTAATTAGGGATCTCTTGTCCTGTGTGAGCAGTTCCCGTCTGTGAGGGAGTTTTTGGCAATTGTACCTGGCCAGATTCGTAAGAAGTGAAGTGAAGTCAAAAGGGAGTTGCCAGAATAATCTTTGGGAAGTCTGTTGTGATCTTTAGAAGGACTTTGGATATCAGAAGAAGGGCAGGAAGGCATAGAGGAATATTCCCAGCCTAGGGGAAGAGAATGCATCTGTTTTCTAGGCCTTTTTTTTTAAGTGTTGTAGAACAGAAGTAGTTCAGTTATATGCTATGACAGGATGCAAAGAGATGTACTTGGGGAGGTCCCCCACATGTGGATAATCTCCTGGAAGACCTCTGGGTGCAACATTCATTTGTGAGGGTCTATTCTGGATCCAATCAGCTGCTGTGTTCTACTCTTATGAGATGTATGTAGCCTGAAGGGTGAGATTGTTCTGTTTATGCAACAGTGTGCTGAACTGTTAGTGAATGGTGCCATCTCCACTGAGCAGGGTGACATAGCTAATCTGCTGGCCAACAAATTCAGCTCAAATATCACACCTCTGTCACCCCTTGTGAAATTGTTACCAGCATAACCCTCCAACTATTAGCAGGAAGCAGGTCATATTGGTGCTCATTAGGGCTAAAAATACAGCCTCAGTGGGGCCCGACAATATCCTAGGTTGCCTCAAAAATAGCTTGAAATATCACCTACCAAGACCACTTTTGACTACTTTCAACTACAGCCTCAAAACAGGCTATATACCCAGCAAATGGAGGATGGCAATGGTTACCATCAACTGAACCTGGAAACTAAAGACCCATTAGTCTGACTAGTCTAATATGCAAAGCTATTGAATGAATTATCATAGAAATGATCAACAAAGACATTGGCAACCTACAGATGCTGGACTGATCCCAGTTTGGTTTTGTCAAAGGATGTTTTACCTACTTAACATGGTAGACGTCTTTCAGAAGGCAACCAAAGCAATGGATGAAGCAAAAATAGTGTATACCACCTATGTAGGCCTTGCTAAGGCATTCGACACAACACCCCACTCAGGTATTGTGGACAAACTCACTGAACAATGCATAAATGCCTACACAACTCTCACAGATAGGACCCAAGACGTCAGTATTGGTGAGACCACTTCCATTAAGAGGCAGGTCACCAGTGGAGTACCACAGGCTCCATGCTTGGCCCACTCCTGTTTGGCATCTACTTCTCAGAGGTCAAGGCTAATGTCAAGGACATCTAACTCACCAGGTTCACAGACGATTGCATGTTGGGAGCTATCATAAATTCCTCCCATGACATTACCATCCTACAAGAGGGTCTAACACAGAAAAATGACTGGTGCCAAAACAATGGATTAAAACTCCATGCAAAAAAAGTGAATTGTACTGCCTTTTGGGCAAATACCTGCTCAGGTAAATTACTCTATTTATAAGATACACCTAAGAGTCGACCTGGTAGTTAGACAGCTGGGAACATATGTAGACAGTAATTTGGCCTTTGACCAACACATAGCCAAGGTAGTAAAAAAATCATTCTATGTCTCCCAGCTTATAAGTAAGGGTATGACATCCAGGTCCAAGGAAGGTATAGTACCACTCTACTTATCAGATTTATCACTGAGTAAAATGCCCTCTTTGGCATGTACCTGACTAGGCATATGCAACATCTGGAACACCCACAGAGGTTCCTCACCAAGAAAATCCAAGGTATTAACAAACCGTCCTATACAGATCGCCTTATAGCCCTGTATCTATACTCGGTCGCCTACAGGACATTGACAGGCTATCTATGCTTGGCATATAAAGCATCCTTAGCTCTAGACCTGACAGAGCTTTTGAATATCCACAAAATAAGCAGCATCAGAAACATTAAATCCAGGGATTTAAACTTTGCTTGTGACATAAACAGAACATGCTGGTGAGACAGATATGTGACTCAAAGGACCCCATGTTCTGAAATAGATTCCCCATCCATGTGAATCAGAATCCATCCCTAACCTTACTCAAATGTAGCCTTGACCATTGGATGGGAAGTCACAAAGTCATCCCTGGGCTGGACCCCATGTCTCTTATAGACCAATGCTAACAGTAAACATTCCCTAACTAACACACACCCCAATATAACATTTTAGCAACCTCCTAACTAACATACCCCTCCTAACAAACATGTCCCCTAATTAAGACACACATGTTACCAGGGGATGCAACTAGGTTGAGTTTCCTTTGCTAGGCTTATAGAGGCCCTGGGGGTTGTTAGCCTAGTATATGCCTATGAACCTATATTGCCTGCTCAGGGGGTGGGATCTTGTCCATCTTGTTTATTGATATACCAGATCACCGTGATGTTATCTATTATCATCAGCAGAAGTCCAGGAATCCAAAGCTGATTCAGACATATGAGGGCCTTTATTAGAGCCATTACCACCTTGAGATGTATGTACTTGTTCCTGAAAGGAGACTCTCATATGCCCTGGATCTTGATACCTTGGGAGTTTGCAACCTATGCAATGAGAAAACATCTGTTGTGGCTGACTAAGCAGGAGAAGGGGGGAAAAGGAAGGCCTAGATTTCACAAGACCTGACTGTCCTACCACAAGAGTCCTTGATGAAACTGAGAACAGAAATTTGAAAGGATAAGGGATAAAAATGTTGGTCACAAACTGATCTGAAGTACCACTGGAGTTTTCTCATGAGGAGTTTAGCAAAAGGAACTATTAGAATTATAGAAGCCAAGTAACCCAGAATTTTGAGGAACTTTTTTATTGTGCACATATTTTGCTGGGCCATATTTTGTAAATGGAGGTAAAATGATACTTTGTATGAAGAAAAGCTGTTGACAGAGAGGTGTCTAAAATGCTGAAACAATGGGTAGTAAACTGAAAAGCTGCTAGAATGTCTTTGATGGAGGGAGCTTATATGAGACAATCATACAAACAGGAAAAATATGAATGAATACCTTTTAGTCTGCAGAAGGCTATGACTTAGGCAAGGCAGTTTGTGAAAAGACAAAAGGCAAAATGTGTGAACTGAAAGTACAGGCCCAAGGCAAAGAAATGTAGGAAATGCATGTGACTTTTATGTTTGGAATGTGCATGTAGGCATCTTTGAGATCTACGGTGACCAGAAAAGTCTTTGGAACAGTAAGGGAAAGGGTTTATAAAGTGACCATTTTGAATTTTGGAACCAAGAGAAAGGTGTTTTGCTTTGAAAGGTCAACAATTTGGTCTCTATGTGTTTTCTTTTCTAGGAATAAGAAACATCCTGTAATAAAAGCCTATACCTTGTTAAGATGGAGTTACAGGTTCTATCGCTCCCTGAGACAATAAATCTGATGGACTTTGATGAGCAGATGGTTTTGGTTCTTTGGAGGAAGAGGAATCCCAGCGATAGATGGAGGGGATGTCCATTATAGTCTGTAACTATTCTGAATTATTTTTAGAACCTAGGTATCTGAAGTTTCCAGAGATGAAGGCAATGGGAGAGCTTGCCTGCAATTTGGGAAGGAAGGCCAGGTGGAAGAGGGAAGGGGAAGGTGAAAAGGCATAGGTAGTCACTGAGTTTTCTTTTAAAAAGAGAGTCTTTGAGATACTTTCCCTTTCCTTTCTGATTCATCCTGTCATTTTTAATTTTATTGTTACTGAGTGGGATTTTGATGTGGGGATTTAAGAGGCTTTCAAAAAAGGGGATCATAAGAAGAAGGATATCTCTTTGGTATTTTTTGAATAGAAGACAGAAAGAGTTGTCAGACTCCTTGCATTAATTTACCCATTTCTTGCACTTCTTGAGCACTTCAGCTGAAGAGTTTTCAAAGAGAAGGACCTGTCAAATGCCTCATTTAATAACTGAGCCTTAAGGTCATCAGGAAAGTTTGCAATATTACCCAAACATTCCTGTGCATGACAGTGCCTGTAGCAACAGCCATAGACACAGAATTTACTGCATCATAAGCACACAGAAAAGAATACTTAATGACCTTGGAAACGGAGTTTAACATATTGAGTAGGTTAGATTTAATGGCTGAGTTAGGTAAGCTAACTAGGATTTGTTGCATATTAGCAAAAATAAATAATAGATATCTAATGTGAGTCTGGTAGTTGATTACTGTAAATACCAATATGTAGACCTTTTTTTTTCAGATCTCTGAAATGCATGACTGTCTTTGTCACTTGGGTCAGGGTTAGTATCAGAAAAGCCTTGGACCTTCTATCCCATCCAAATAAATAATAGCAGGGTCTGCCACCGGAGGTTTATAGAGAAATTTGTGTGTGAAATACCCTATAAAATTGTCAGGTTTCTTGGGGCAGGAGTTTGGGAATCAGGGGAGACAGAAGCTATGGCAAAGGCATACTCTAAAGTCCTAACATAGGAAATATGGCAATTGGTTTGGAGGAATCCATGCTTAGTAATTAATAATATATTTTCTGAGATTCCAACACCTTCCTACTTAAAATAGTCCTTCATTTTTCAAACTGTCTTCCCAATATGTATTTCTTTGTTGGGGGACTCTGAAGAGAAGCTGTCTTCAGATACTGATTAACAAGGAGTTGATGAGGATAACTGGGAGGCATAGTCCATACTTTCAGTATCAGATTCAGAAAGATCTTCCTCTTCTTCTGGGGTAAAGGGGGATTTCTTTCTTTAAAAAGGGATTGAAGCTGTAAGAGAAGGCAAGAAAGATTATTGGGCTCCCTTAAACAAGCCCTGTACAAAAGTGTTCCAGTCATAGGGGGAAGCCTTCTGGAAAGAAGCAATACAAAGAGGGGACAAATGTTATGTTTTTTTTATTCCTCTTTTTGGGGTCTTGAGCTTAATAGTTTCAGGAGTAGAATCTCTAGGCCTTACTGCCTTAAGCAACCCTGTGACATCCTCCCTGACCAGTTCTTGTCCAGATAAAATCACTTTAGCTAGCAGATCTAGGAGACTCTCTCTGTCTCACTGATACCCTCCTTGTGGGAGGAATAAAGAAGCCTTGTTGAAGTTTCCAGTAGTTTGCTCAGTTAAGTAGGTAGATGGACGAGTGTGTTTGCTTTAATATATTACATTCAACAGGTCAGTTATTTAAAGGCAGGTACAGACAATGGTGAGATTCCCAGGGGAGCTGATTAAAGGAAAATCTGGGAGATGGAAAAACAAGGAGCCAATACCAAAACTTAGAGGTTAGTCAATTATTTGAATATTCCTGAAAGACCCATGATAGTTTACCAGCACAGCATCCTATTGAACCTCATTCTTAGTCGCAACTTTTTTTTAATTTTTATTTTTACAAACAAAACATAGTTAAAACTTTTTTTTATTTTTATTTTTAACAAACAAAACATGACAACACACCATGAGCTACCAGTATAGAACTATATTTATGAAAACACTTTTGACTGAGCTTCATCAGGTCCATCTAACAGAGTGGTTTACACTTTGCTCATTGAAAATGCCTGCTTTTATGAGGCTGTCACCAGACTTTATTAACCTGTTTTTTAACATGTAATATGAGAGGCTGCATCTGCAGTTTTTATACACGATTTGATCAGGTAGATCCAACAAGTATGCTCAGATTATCCGTAAAGGTCTCCATTCATTGGAAGTAAATGCATATGTGAATGGGAAAGGTGTTTGTAGTGAGCACTTGTTCAATAACCATAACTTTGTTAAACATTTTCCTTTAGACTCTGCAGACATTAGGAACATTATTCCTAAGAACTGGTCAATTTAGCAAAATGAGGATGAGTTTAAAAGTTGTTTTGAAAACCAACCAATATGTACTTAAAAAAAATGGGCAAATATTAAGAAAATATTAGAGAGGCCAAAGGGTAATCCTAGTGGTTGTGATATTAGGTCTTTTAAATCTGGCAGATGTAACCAATGTGAGTATGTTGAGTCTGAATGTAGTGGCATGCTATGGGATAAAATAAAAAAATTGATTGTTAAAGGCAAGTATTATTGCCACACTTTGTAGGTAATTTGTTTGGCTAGATGTCAGTCTTCTCCAGCATTTTATGTCGGAAAGACAAATACTGCACTTAACAAATGCATTTATCAACATCTGTACAGCACTGGGAAGAAAGACAGCAACAGTATCCTTGCTAGGTATACCATGACTTGTAACAACTTCAGTATGTTTAAATTTTGTGTTCTAGAACGGTTACACTTGGATAAACATGGAGGTGACTCACAAAACCATTTACAGCATAAAGAGTTGATTTGGCAAATATTGTTAGATGCCGCTAGTATGCCAGATTTAAATGAGCCGATTTCAATAACTAGTGAGCTTAAATATAGATATTCTAAACTGTAATTTTGGGTAGGTATGGTGTTAAGGAAAGGAATGCAGAAGGTCAGATGGTAGTGGATTTTGTGAAAATGATGGACATGGCTGTGGTGAATACGTATTTTAACAAGAGGGAGGAGCATAGGGTGGCATGCAAGAGTGGAGGAAGATGCACACAGGTGGATTATATCTTATGTAGGAGGGCCAGTTTGAAGGAGATTGGAGACTGTAAAGTGGTGACTGGGGAAAGTGTAGTTAGGCAGCATAGGATGGTGGTTTGTAGGATGAAGTTGGTGATCAAGAAGAAGAGGAGGAGTGTTAGGGCAGCACCAAAGATTAAATGGTGGAAATTGAAAAAGGGTAATTGTGAGGTGGAGTTCAGGGAAACGTTAAGACAGGCACTGGGTGGCAGTGAAGAGTTACCAAATAGCTGGGTAACTACAGCAGAGTTAGTAAGGGAGACGGCTAGAAAGGTGCTTGGTATGACATCTGGACAGAGGAAGGACAACAAGGAGACATGGAGGTGGAATGAGGAAGTACAGGAGAGTATACAGAGAAAGAGGTTGGCAAAGAAGTAGTTGGATTGTCAGAGAGATGAAGAAAGTAGACAGGAGTATAAGGAGTTGAGGTGCATGGCAAAGAGAGAGGTGGCAAAGGCTAAGGATAAGGCATATAAAGAGTTATATGAAAGGTTGGACACTAAGGAGGGAGAAAAGGACCTGTACCGATTGGCTAGACAGAGGGACCAAGCTAGGAAAGATGTGCAGCAGGTAAAGGTGATAAAGGATAATGAGGGAAACATACTCACAAGCGAGGTGTGTGTGTTGAGCAGATGGAAAGAGTACTTTGAGGGGTTGATGAATGAAGAGAATGAGAGGGAGAGAAGGTTGGATGATGTGGGGATAGTGAATCATGAAGTGCAATGGATTAGCAAGGAGGAAGTAAGGATAGCTATGAAGAGGATGAAGAATGGAAAGGCTGTTGGTCCAGATGACATACCTGTGGAAGCATGGAGGTGTTTAGGTGAAATGGCAATGGAGTTTCTAACCAGAGTGTTTAATGAACTTTTGGAAAGTGAGAGGATGCCTGAGGAATGGAGAAAAAGTGTTTTGGTACCGATTTTTAAGAATAAGGGTGATGTGCAGAGCTGTAGTAACTACAGAGGGATTAAATTGCTCAGTCACAGCATGAAGTTATGGGAAAGAGTAGTGGAAGCTAGGTTAAGAAGGGACGTTATGATTAGTGATCAGCAGTATGGCTTCATGCCAGGAAAGAGCACTACAGATGCAATGTTTGTTCTGAGAGTGTTGATGGAGAAGTACAGTGAAGGCCAGAAGGAGTTGCATTGTGTTTTTGTAGACTTAGAGAAAGCATATGACAGGGTGCCTAGAGAGGAGTTGTGGTATTGTATGAGGAAGTTGGGAGTGTCAGAGAAGTATGTAAGAGTGGTACAGGATATGTACAAGGGTAGTGTGACAGTGGTGAGGTCTGCGATGGGAGTGACGGAAGCGTTTAAGGTGGAGGTGGGATTACATCAAGGATCAGCTCTGAGCCCTTTCTTATTTGCAGTGGTGATGGACAGGTTGACAGACGAGATCAGACAGGAGTCCCCGTGGACTATGATGTTTGCAGATGACATTGTGATCTGTAGTGAGAGTAGGAAACAGGTGGAGGATACCCTGGAGAGATGGAGATGGAGATAGAGGAATGAAGGTCAGCAGGACTAAGAATATATGTGTGTGAATGAGAGGGAGGATAGAGGAATGGTGAGGATGCAAGGAGTAGAGGCAAAGGTGGATGAGTTTAAATACTTGGGATCAATAGTTCAGAGTAATGATGAGTGTGGAAGAGAGGTGAAGAAGAGAGTACAGGCAGGATGGAGTGGGTGGAGAAGAGTGTCAGTGATTTGTGACAGACGAGTACCAGTAAGAGTGAAAGGGAAGGTCTACAAAGGGGTAGTGAGACCAGCTATGTTATATGGGTTGGAGACAGTGGCATTGACAAAAAGGCAGGAGTTAGAGCTGGATGTGGCAGAGTTAAAGATGTTAAGATTTGCACTGGGTGTGACAAGGGTGGACAGGATTTGGAATAAGTATATTAGAGGGTCAGCCCAGGTTGGAAGGTTTGGAGACAAAGCCAAAGAGGCAAGATACGTTGGTTTGGACATGTGCTGAGGAGGGATGTTGAGTATATTGGGAAAAAGATGCTAAGGATGAAGCTATCAGGTAACAGGAAAAGAGGAAGGCCTAAGATAAGGTTTATGGATGTGGTGAGAGAAGACATGCAGGTGGTTGGTGTGACAGAGCAAGATGCAGAGGACAGGAAGAAATGGAAACAGATGATCCGCTGTGGTGACCCCTAACAGGAACAGCCAAAAGAAGATGATGATGAAACTGTAATTTATGTGTTTTTAATGTGACAAGTTTTATTGATGTTGCATTGACCTATTTATGTTTCTTTTCATTTTTAGCTATTGTTGTGCCTGTTGCTTTAAATTATTTGGAGGGCATTCATTATGTTGTTACCGGTTTGTGATTATACATAAAAATAGGGGGGTGTCTACAAGATTGTATGACATTCAGCTGATTTATTATTTTATGTGGTTCTGAAGATGTCTATTTTTCATTTAGATGAAAACGTTTAACCATTTTAACTATATTCATAATAACGTTCCTCTGGAGTCTTTGGCTACCTGGTCATTGGTTCTTGAATACTTTGGATTTATTTTACGAACAAGCATGGTTGCTTGCCTGGTTGGTTTATTCTTATACCAGCATGTAATCTAATGCTAAGAGTGGATGTACGCTGTACAAGAAAAGAGCCTAAAGCTATGTAGACTGGCAAGATGTCCAACATCCTTGGTAGGATGTTTTCCATATAGTTACAACTAGTAGAGCAGTAATCTAAGGAAGAAAACATTGAAAGCAAAGAAGAGGAGACTGGGGGGGTGTATTACCCAGTGGCGGCTCATCCTATTGGACTGCAGGACTGAAGCCCCCCCAGCTGAAAACCAAAAATAAAAAAAAAATCCCAAAACTCACGCATGCATGAGTGGAAACTTGAATCTGGACTGCTGTTTAACCAGTCTGGCTTCGAAAGAAGGCAGCAGTCTCACAGATGCCCCAGAAGTCTATGCGGTTACAGCCGCATAGACTGGAAGGGGATCGGTCTGCAAGGTCTGCAGTCTGTGCTCACATGCATGTGTGTTCAGCATTCCAGAATGGAAATGGAACTAGCTGCTGAATGAGAGCTAATGGAGAAATGGAGCTGAGGCTTTATTGGCAGCTTTTATGCAATGGACTGCTGTGCTTGCTGAATGACGGCGTATGGAGGAAACGCTGAATTGCAGGCAGTTATTTGCTTTATGGAGGAAACACTGAATTACAGGCAGGTACTAGCTTTATGGAGGTGTGTGTATTGCAGGCAGGTACTTGCTTTATGGAGGAAATGCTGAATTGCAGGCAGGTACTTGCTTTATGGAGGAAAGTGTGTGTGTGTGTGTGTGTGTGTGTGTGTGTGTGTGTGTGTGTGTGTGTGTGTGTGTGTAGGCAGGTACTTGCTTTATGGAGGAAAGTGTGTGTGTGTGTGTGTGTGTGTGTGTGTGTGTGTGTGTGTGTGTGTGTGTGTGTATCTGTACAGGCAGGTACTTGCTTTATGGAGGAAAGTGTGTGTGTGTGTGTGTGTGTGTGTGTGTGTGTGTGTGTGTGTGTGTGTGTGTGTGTAAAAACCCTCAACCTTGGGTGCAGGTAGCAAGAACCTGAATTCCCTACCCACCACCACTTCTGAAAAGGATTCAGATTTTTGCCTCATAGTTTTGTTCTATTCCTCATAAAATATGTGGTTTCTGGATTTTCAGACATTTGAATTTCAGACTTGATATTCTTCAGAAAGTACATGGCAACACAAAACATTTTATTCTAGAAATTTTCTAAGTTTATAAGATCAATATTTGAAATGTGTCCCTATTTTTGGGGCTGTATTCTCCCATTATTGGCTTTGTGCAGTTTTTTTTGTGCTAAGAGGTTGAGAGCTATGGTGAGAACTGAATTCACTGAATATGTTTGGGGGCTGTATTCCTCCATTATTGGCTTTGTCCAGGTATTTTATGCTAAGAGGTTGAGAGCTATGGTGAGAACTGAATTCACTAAATGAGAGCCATTTAAGTTTCAGTCTTCCTGTCTTTCAAGAAACAGCTGATTTGGTATAGTGGTATGTTGCTCTGACTGGAGTGCACTGGGTCCTGGGTCCAAGACTTAGCAGTGAAATGCATGGCATTTTATTCTGGAAACTTTCCAAGGTTATACAAGCAATGTTTAAAATATGTCCCTAGTTTTTGGGCTTTTGCCCCCCCCCAATAAATTTTGGATTTTTCCATATTTCTTGTGCTCATGTGCTGAAAAGTTGAGAGTCGAGTGGATTTTACAAGGAGTTAAGAGCTTCAGGGGAGGAGACGTTTATTGCTGCTTATGCTGAGTTGGCTTGCATTGTTAATAGCACAACAGGTAGTGTACTTGCTTTTGATGCAGAAGGCTATGGACTCTACTGCCACAATATGTAGATGCATTACTGATACAGTACTGTGTTGTGCTTTTAAAGGGGGTGGATGCTGCAGTCCTGATAATGTCCTCTTTGGTGGAGATACCTAGTAATTATGAACCTCTTATCAGTTTGTCATCCATTCCCTGTTGCAATATTACTAGCTCATCATTTTGTTAATGTAACATGGGCAATTTATTCTTCAAGGGCAACAGGCACTTTATTTGTAGATGAAACAATGAAATATAAAGTTGTTTGCTAGCAGCAACCTCTTCATTAGTTACAGAGCTCTTTAATGTGAAATTATTTAGATGACTTTTACTTCTGGAGAGATAGTGCATATTTACTGATACTGGTGAATTGTAGAAGTTAGAGTAGACTTTTATGATGGAAATGTTCTGAATTGGGCAGTTTTGTCATTATTGGTGCATGCATTTTATTTCATTGTTTACTGGAAAAATGTTCAAAACAATACATTTAAAATGCCCTCTAACAATTGTACTGTATTATACAAGGAATATAATTTAATATAATCAGGAAGGTGTACCAAAGAACACATGTATGTTTCATGTGCAAGGGGCCTATGATTTGAAAACAGCCCAAAGTTAATCTTTATCTGCCACTGGCCAGATGTATTTTCTTTGAATGTGGGTTTCAATGCTGTTTCAATGAATGTGAGTTTCAAGGGCAGAGAAGTTTTAATGCTAAGTCTATTTTCATTGTGAGACTGCATTGCTTTGTTTAGCAGATGTCTATTAGTGTTTGTGCTGTAAAATGTAAAATAAAACTTTTAAATGAAATCCAAATCATTGTAGAAGTAAAGCGGTATGCACATTACAGTGTTTATGGTAAATGGGGTGAAATAGACAAATAATGGGACATTGGAATGGCTGCAGGGGAGAGTCCCCATTTGACCATGATTTTGTGAGGGGGGAAGGGTGACAAACTCAATGACAGCCCCGGCTGAACTATACCTCTCAACTGTCCAGATTTTAACAGAATGAATAGATTTTTGCTTGTTATTTTTGGTTTGTTCCTCATAAAATTTGTAGTTTTCTGGCAAATCATTTAGAAATAAAGTCACTAAATAATGACAGACATTGAGTTTCAGACTTCATACCCTTCAGAAAAATGCATGCTAAAGCAAGTCCTGTTATTCTATCAACTAAGTTTATACAACAGCAATTGTAGTACTGTGTGTTCCCCATATATATTTGGCCTTGTCCAGATTTCCTGCATTAAGAGGTTGAGAGGCACATGCAAATAAATCACTTTATAGAATTAGGTATATCCAAACCTCTCAACTGTCCCTGACTTTGGCTCAAAATGTTGCTCTCCCCCTAATCTATCCCTCTGCCAAAATGGCAATTTTGGAAGAAAATGTGGAGGTTTACAATTAAGAAATAATTGTAATGATCAAAGTTATAGATTACTTTTATTTTAGAAATGCATGTAGATTGTCTTATTTTGTCAGCTGCTCAACTTAACAGTACTAATATTAAAAAAGTGTCCCTTCTTTGACAGGCTCCCAAATGTATTGTGTGGCTATTTTATATTTTTGCATCACATTTTTTGTCTATTTTTCATTTTTTGGGCAAATTAGTGGCAAATCATTAAAGACTGAAGTTAGAAAATAATGACAGACATTTGAGTTTCAGAGTTCATACCCTTCAGAAAATTCACACTAATGCAAGACCTACTATTCTAAGGATCTAAATGGCAACTCGCAGATATGCACTGAACTAGTGCAAAGTAGCACAAAATATACTGAACCTACTGATATTGCCAACATCCTGGCAGATAGATTCAGTGCAAACTTCACCCCCCCTCTCACCTCCAAAAGGGCCCACAACAATACCAGAAAAGTGTAGAGTCCCAAAAATCACAGACGCACCGGTGAAAACAGCCCTTTCAAAAGCTAAAAACACAGCATCAATGGGACCAGATGGTGTCCCAGGCTGCTTCTTGCACAAACTATGGAACAAACTGACCCCCCACCTAAACACGCTGTTCAACCTCAGCCTCTCCACAGGTAACATGCCCATAGAATGGTGCACAGCAATGGTTATTCCTCTCCACAAAGGGGGGGCCACAACTGACCCTGGTAACTATCGCCCCATAAGCCTGAATAGCCTGGTCTGCAAGGCAATGGAGCGCATCATCATGGAACTCATTAACAAAGACACTGGGAAACTCCAAACACTTCACCCGACCCAGTTCAGTTTTGTTAAGGGCAGATCATGCCTATTAAACCTGGTTGACTTCTTTGAGACAGTCACCAAGGCCATAGACGAGGGAAAGGTGGTTCACACAGCCTACCTTGACCTCGCCAAGGCTTTCAACACCATTCCCCACTCAGGTATTGCAGAAAAACTCACCAGCCTGAATATAAACCCCTACGTCACGAGATGGGTTGCCAACTGGCTTACAGACAGAACTCACACGGTAAGAATAGCGGGCTCCAAGTCCGACTCTAAACCAGTCACAAGTGGTGTCCAGCAAGGCTCGGTCCTGGGACCCCTACTGTTCGGCATATACTTCTCAGAAGTACAGGCAAACACAGTAGGACTATGGCTAACCAAGTTCGCCGATGACTGCAAACTGGGAGCCATAATTGACTCTCCGGCTGACATGGACATCCTCCAAAAGGGCCTTACTGAGATGGACACCTGGTGTCAAAGTCATGGCCTCAAGCTAAATGCCAAAAATGCATAGTCATCCCATTTGGGAAAAACAAAACACCCATAAATTACCACATAGGTGGCAGCCCCCTTTATACAGAAAAGGTAATAAGAGATCTGGGGACCCAGGTAGGTAGTAATCTCTCCTTTGACAATCATATTGCCAAAGTAGTTAGGAAATCCTTCTATGAGGCCCATCTAATTACTAAAGGGTTTGCATCTAGAAATAAAGAGGTTATAGTGCCCCTCTACTCGTCACTCATCAGTCCCATCATAGAGTACAATACCCCATTTGGGATTTACCTCACAAGACATTTCCAACAGCTGGAAAGACCACAAAAATACCTCACCAAGAGGATTACTGGTCTCAAACATATGTCCTATGCAGCCCGACAAAAAACTCCGGATGTACTCAGTGGCATATCGCTTACTCAGAGGTGATCTCTGCCTGACTTACAAAGCCATGTCCAACTCCAAATTGATGGACATGCTCCACCTAAAGAAATCCAAGTCACTGCGAGCCAAGCTCTAGTGAGCTAAACCTCACCACAACAATAAATAGAACATGCTGGAGGGATAGATTCCTGTCACAGAGACTCCCCATGCTTTGGAACAAAATTCCAAATTACATCAGGCAGAGCCCCTCACTAACACTCTTCAAAAGAAACTTTGACGAGTGGATGGGTGACAGAAAATACACCCCTGGGATCACTTCATTGGCTCTGCTTGACAGAGGATCAGTTAATTAATCAATGGGGCGGTGAAAGCCGACACACTCTGGCTAGGCTTATAAAAGCCTTCGGGAAGATAGCCTAGTACCTACCTATGAACCTATAATAACATAATACACAGCCAGATTCATTTTAGAAATTTCAGATTTACATCATTCCTTGATGTCTGCGACTGCATTCCATTTCTCACCCACCCTTTCAGTTTAATTCATGTTAAAACTTTACCTGATCCTGGTTTTACTTCATATTTAAACCCAAACAACGAAGTAAAAATTCACCTTGTCATAAACTGAAAATAACAAGCTCACTCTGTAATCTTCTTTAGCTTAAAGTTTTTAAACAGCCTAAAGTAATAAAGTCCTTTTACTTTTTCAGTTTTCTTGGTTATCAGCCTCTACAGCCATTAACATTGCATCATTGCCAGAGGATTCTAAAACACAAAAAAGTCAATATAACTCAAAACTGCCCAAATCCAAAAAGGATTTTATCAACCACCTTCAACTTCAGACCTAATAATATTACCTCCAGTCAAGGCACATAACCCATGAGCTAGTAGGGAATACCTATATTAACCTGTTGGCATCTTCAGTGGTATGGAGCTGAAAATCAATTGAAAACTGGATATTTCAGAAAAGGAGTGTTACTAATCATCTCAGCTGATGACATATTTGAGATTCTCCACTAACAGTTTGCAACATCCCTAAAGAAAATGTGAGTTTTTTATTTACTTTTGTTACTATTATTGTGTCCCCATTTTATGTTTTTTGTACTCTCCCACTCCGAACAGCCATTTTGCTGACTAAACAGCAGTCCCTTGCTGTACGTGACCTGCGTAAGTTACAGTTGTGTTTCTAAGCATTTACATTTCATAAGATTGTAAAGGTTCTGAGCAAAGGGAATAAGTACTCTGTACTTTTGCACAATGTAATAATGTAAAATGAATGGATGTATCTGCATATGAGCTTAGCAATGCAAGCAATATTGCTCTTCAGGCTGCTCAGGAAGGTGGATTAGGGTGTATACAAAAACAAAACCTTCAGTAAAGCTCCAGGATATAATAGCACACAAAATATATTCTACAGTCTCCCCCTCAACCACTGTGGCCCCTGGTCAGCAAGGTAAGATGGACCTTAAAGACACTGGGATGAAGGCATTTGGGTAGGTTTTGTGATGACCAAAGTGCTACCAGGGAATAAAAAGACTGACAAAATATTAAAGTTTGTCAAGTTGATTTTGAGGAATATCAGTCTGTCTGTATTCTCTGTCAAAAGGGCATGCCCTTGATTCAGAGAAAAATACCATTAAAGCAGTAAAACTGACTCTGAAGATGGTCTTGCAGATGAACAGATGAAACTTTCTACAAGCATCTAATTTAAGGATGATCATACTTTCTGTTTCCAGAACAATATTTTACCCTGTACACTGAAATGCACAGTCCTCTGTATAGAATTTCTTACTTCAGCACCATTTCTAGATTTGTGTCAAAGGTACTTGGACATGTTAAGTAAGCACTTATTTAATGGAATGTTTACAGTATCATTTCAGATTTGGCTTCATAATACAGAGAAGCACCATAGAGCTCTAAAATTACTGAATTAATGAGTTTGGAAAATGTTACTTTTCATTGGAAGTTTGCATTATTTCTGGGATACCTCACAATGATGATGACTTTAAGTTTTATTTTTCCCAAATTCTTTTGAAAGAGGAATTTTCATGCCCTTTAGATGTTGGTCTTTTTGTTTCCTGCTATTCCTGATATTTGGTTGGAATGGATGGGAAGTGCTTCTAGTAGGTCTAGGTAAGAGTTGTGAGCAAGGTATTTCCTTCTAAGTTTATACTTTCATTCACTGTCTTACGCAATTCCATATTGACATACATCTCTGCTACATTTTCCATACTATATGGAAAACAAAATGAATTACAATACCGTTTCATGATAAATGTATTAATCTGTAACTTTCTTAGATACTGTAACCACTAATACATGAACTGATTATAGTATCACTGCCATGGAAAGGGTAGCTCTGAAATTATTTAAGAAAAGTCTTTGTAAATGTGCATCTCCAGTATAGCAGGGGTAGGGTGGTGGTTATGCCAATGCCATACATTCCTTGAAAAGCTTGAATAGATCCAAAAGTTGCAGTTAGCTGTGTCTGAGTCTCCCTGCTACAGAATTTATCTACTATGGCTGTCAGGTTTACTGCTGCACTGAAGTATCATTACATCCACATGTATGAAAAATATATTCACATCCTTCAAAAAGTTCACAGGTGATTAACCCATTAATCAGACTTGATTAATTTTGAAGCTATATTTAAGGTCTTCAAGCCTATGGGTGAGATAATCTGAAGCAGTAGGAATAGTTGTAAATAAATAAAATGTATATCTTTGACAGAATACAAAAGAAAGCATATAACATGACCATGAGCTGAACCTAGTACTGCATTCACTTCCTTCAGGCCTCTCAAAACATTCCAGCGAGAAATGACAAAATTCTGATCAGATCATGAAACAACACTTATTAAACATTTTGTTTTGTGGGAGAGCAAATATCACTAAATACCTTTCACACTCCAATCATCTTACTATAATCCCCTGTGATGTTGCCAACAATCAAACAAAAGGTAATGTGGCTTTTGTACTGAAAATCAAGTATTATTTATTTATTTATTTACATTTGTTTACCGGGAAATTCCGACTGGACGCAGGTCCTTTTTCAGCGGATGTCCGGGGAGAAAAGCTCCACATCATGTACATGATTAATAGAGATATGAAGTTGCAGCAATAGTAAACAACATTACAGGTTGTTGGCTTTAATACAATAACAAGATATTGATTATCAACAGTATGTACAGTAAATGTTGCAAGTTAAGATAGTTTCTTGTCATTTATAATATTAGTAACAAAGTTGTCAGACAAGATGTTAAAGTATGTAAAGACAGCTAGCTATTTCTGACTGTGGTTAGTAGTGGCGGTAGTAATAGTTGAGTTAAGAGTCTAGGTGGGGGGGGGTAAGGGTGGGGGTGTTAGTCTGGATTAGAACAAGGACAAAGCCAGTGCAAATTTAAGTGGAATTTGAGCGCAGTCTTGAAAAGGCTGCTGGAAGGTAGAGTAGTTATAGAGGGTGGAAGATTGTTCCAAAGTTTAGATATGGTACATGAAAATATGGCTTCTCCTGCTGAGTTTTTGGGTTTGATAACAGTGAGTTGATTTTTGTTGCTTGATCTTAGGGGCCTAGTGGGGTGATAGGGTTGGAGAAGGGTTTGAAGGGAAGGGATGTTATGGGGGTGTTAATAAGTTTATGAGCGAGGATGAGTTGATTAAAGTGAAGGAGTTGTGGGAGTTCTAGCCAGTTTAGTTCTTTAAGAGAAATACAATGATGGCTGCAGTAGGAGGTTCCAGTGACAAATTTAGCAATTTTGTTGTAACAGGCATCCAGCATACATTTTTGAATCGAGACAATTCAAACAGTCATGTTTTTTGTATTAATCAGGACACCAGTTTACTTCAAACCTATATCTCTGACGGTATGATGTGTAAATCAACTTACTTGGTTGACTTACAGACTAGAAGAGTAATGCTGACTAGATGGAGAGTTTTTTCCTGTAGATAAAGGAATAGAAATTCAACAATGGTTATTCTTCACCATTTCAGAGGACTGTTGCTTACAATCGCCTTATCTCTTATGCACGTACAAAGATCCAAACAGCATTACACCAACTAATCTAGGGATCCATATAGCCTGCTTTCACAACATGATGTGCAAACTATAGTGCCTTCATAGAAACTATGCTAGCACTAATTCCCTGATGTGCAACTCATGGATTGCTGCTGTGCTTAGGGAATCAGTGGCAGCTTAGTTTCTATGAATGCAATATTTGTGCATCTGTTGAAAGTTAAAATAATGTAAGAAAAGATATTTTGAAAAATTTCTTCAAGAGGGTTGTGTTTAAGTGTATGTGTGTGGGGGGGGTGCACATGTAGCAGAGGCAACTTTTTATTGTATTTCTGTAGTTCTTTGCTGTGTTTCAAACTGGAAATGTATATGTTTTATTTATATATGTGTATATATATATATATATATATATATATATATATATATATATATATATATATATATATATATATATATATATATATATGTGTGTGTGTGTGTTCATAGGTGGGTACTAGGCTATCGGCCCAAGTGCCTACGTAAGCCTAGCCAACAAGGTTCCCTGGCTTACGCCACCCAAGAAAGTTATTTTCCTGTGCCACTGTTGAGCAGAGGCACAGAAGTGATCCCTGGGGTATATTTCCTATTTCCCATCCACTCATCAAGATTTTTCTTGAAGAGTGCTAATGAAGAACTTTGCTTGACATAGATGGGTAGCCTGTTCCAGAGTATGGGAAGTCTCTGGGACAGGAATCTTTCTTTCCAGCATGTCCTGTTTATTGTGGTGACAAGGTTTAGGTCCCTAGAGGGTGTAGCTCGGAGGGATTGGGATTTCTTTAGGCATAGCATGTCCAACAGCTCTGGGTTTGACATTGCTTTATATGTTAGGCAGAGATCACCTCAGAGTAGGCGATATGCTACGGAGTAAAGCTGGAGTTTTTTGAGGCGGTCAGTGTAGGGCATTTGTTTGAGGCCAGTAATCCTCTTTGTGAGGTACTTCTGTGGCCTTTCCAGCTGCTGCAGATGTCTTGTGAGGTACATTCCAAAAGGGGCGTTGTACTCTATAATGGATTTAATGAGTGTCGAGTAGAGGGGAACAATTACCTATTTTTTCCTGGATGAGAATCCTTTTATGATGAGGTGTGCCACGTAGAAGGACTTCCTGACTACTGTGGAGATGTGAATATCAAAGGAGAGACTACTGTCCACCTGGGTCCCAAGGTCTCTCATCATGCATTCGGTGTTAAGTAGATTGCTGCCTATGTGGTAGTTCATGGGTACAGAATTTTTACCAACGGGGATGACACTGCACTTTTTGGCACTGCGGTGGAGGTCATGGCTCTGACACCAGGCATCTGTCTCAGCGAGGCCCTTCTGTAGGATGTCCACATGATTTGGGGATTTGACTATGGCTCCTAGTTTGCAGTCATCTTCAACTTCATTAGCCAGAGGCCTTCTGTGTTAGCCTGTACTTCAGAGAAGTAGATACCAAACAGGAGCGGTCCCAAGACAGAACCTTGTGGTACTCCACTTGTCACTGCTTTGAGGTCATTTTTGGAGTCTGCAACTTTTACAGTGTGTGTTCTGTCAGTGAGCCAGTTGGCAACCCATCTTGTAATGTAGGGATTTATACCTAGTTTAGTGAGTTTAGCTATAATTCCAGAATGGGGGATGGTGTCGAAAGCCTTAGCGAGGTCAAGATAGGATGTGTGAACCACCTTACCCTCATCAAAAAAGTCAATCAGGTTCAGGAGGCATGATCTGCCTTTCACAAACCCGAACTGGGTTGGATTCAGAGTTTGGAGGTTACCAATTTCTTTGTTTATGAGTTCCATGATGATACGTTCCATGGCCTTGCAGACCAGGCTTGTCAGGCTAATAGGTCAATAGTTCCCGGGATCAGTGGTGGCTCCCCCTTTGTGGAGTGAGATAACTGTTGCTGTGCACCATTCAGTGGGCACAAAGCCTGATGCGAGGCTATTATTGAACATGGTACTTAAGTGGGGAGCCAGTTTGTTCTGAAGTTCATGTAAAACGCAGCCTGGGATGTTGTCCGGTCCCATGGATGCTGTGTTTTTGGCTTTAGAGAGTGCAGCTTTTACCTGTGTAGTTGTGATTACAGGGACTCTGCATTCTTCCTGTATAGATATGGGCCCTTTAGGGGGTGAGATGGGGGTAAAGTTAGCACTGAATCTATCTGCCAGGATGTTGGCAATATCAGTTGGTTCTGTAATTTTCTTGCCTTTGTACTGTAACTCAGAGCAGATCTGGGTGTTGCCATCGAGATTCTTGACATAGCTATGGAATGCTTTGTGGTTGACCTTGGAATTAGTAGCGATTTTATTTTCGTAGCTAGCTTTGGAGGATCTTATAAAGGATCTCAGCTTCTTACTGAGGCTGACCAGGGAGCTCCTCCATTCAGGGGATTTTACTCTCTTTTGCAACAGTTTTTTCCTTCTGTTGTACAGTTTGTTTATGGCAGGGGACCACCAGATTGGCTTCCTTTTTTTGGAGGATAGCATCTTGGTTCTGTTTGGGATAGCACGATCCATATAGTCGTGTAAGTGCTTATAGAGTGCATTTGTGTAGGATTCAGCAGTTGTAACTGTATTGTCCATCTGCATGGGTGTCATGGTTCTGTTTGGGATAGCACGATCCATGCACTCGTGTAAGTGCTTATAGAGTACATTTGTGTAGGATTCAGCAGTTGTAACTGTATTGTCCATCTGCATGGGTGTCATGAAGTTCACCACTTCTGTCTTAAGAAGCATGAAGTTGGCTTTGGAGAAATTTTTTACTGTGGTTTCCTTAATGGGGGGCAGAGGCGGGATGTGGATATCAAGGGTGATTAGCTTATGGTCGGATCGGACCAACGAGGAGTTGACTTCTGGTGTGGAACACTGGTCACTCATGTTGATAATGACTAGGTCTAGGATATTGTTGCCCCTGGTGGAGGTGTGGATAAGTTGATCCAGGGCATTGGTATTTATGAATTCCAGAAAGTGTTGAGCTAAGGAGTTGGTACATGAGTAGTTTTCCCAGTTAATGGTGGGGTAGTTGAAGTCTCCCATTATTAGGGTGTTTGGTTGAACCCTAATATTTTCCAGTACATCAAGAAAAGAGGAGTGGGAATCCTGGGGCATGGTGGGGGATCTGTAGCAAGCTACAATTTGGATTGCAGTTTTGCCCAGAGTTAGTTGCACTTGGATAACCTCGGATGCATTATGCTGAGCAACTAGCCTGAAGGTGTGGATATCCTTAATGAATATGGACACACCTCCATCTTTGGTGTTTCGGTCCAGATTACATGGCCGAAAAGTGTGGTATGAGTTATAGCCTAGTAGTGCAGGGGTGCTCTCTGGAGCCTTGAACCAGGTCTCAGTCACTGCACAGATATCGATGTTCTCCATTTTAAGGAGTGCCTCGAGTGAGTGCATTTTGAGATTTAGACTTCTAGCATTGAGTAGCATTACCCCCAGTTTTTGCTTACCTGTTCCTTTTATGGTGGTGAATTTGTTATTTGAACCTTGCCTAAAAAAGGCACTATAGGGGCAGCAAGAGCCTTAGCCAGTATCTGGAATCCCAGGAATGACAGGTTCCGGCCATCTGTGGCAAAGCTTTGTGGTCTGTCCACCATGTCATCCCAAGCAGACAGATACTGGATCCCCTTGGAATGACACCAGAAGCTTAGCCAATTGTTTAAGTCAATCATTTTGTCCTTGTACTGCGGTATCATTCTGGGCGAGTGGGAGATCAGTGTGCCTGACTATAGAGTCACCTATGTCTAGTGTGTTGGGTACGTTGTTTTGTTTTATTGGCTGTGGTTGAGAGGCACACTGAGTCTGTGGGCTATGTGTCATTTGGGTTGTGTTGGGGAATGGAGGTTGCTTGCGTTTCTGCTTTGGAGGTCTCTGTTGCTTAGACAGATTATTATTGAGAGCCTCCATGAATGTTTTTGTGTTACTATGTGTGGATTTTGGTGGTGTAGATTTAGTGAGACTAAGTGATTAGTGTGGTGTGGTGCAAATGTTTACATTCTCCTCATGACTGTCAAGTTCACTCTTGGTTGGAGAGAGCTTTACCTCCAGTTTGGCTAGATAAGTGCATCTCTCATAGGTTGTAGTGTTGGGTGGTAGGAGGAGAGGGTTGTCTGTGTACATGAGGCAATTTCTACATTGCCTCAAGGTGCCCAGATTCATCAGATAGACAGGAGAGAACACTGGGAGGTGACCCTTGGACATGCCTGAATAAAAAACTATTTTCCTCTAGATAAGTGAGGAAAGTGAGTACAAGAGCTGTTTTTCTCTAAGCAAGTGAGAAAAGTAAGTACAAAAACTGTTTTCCTCTAGGTAATGAGGAAGATTGAGTGCTATAGTAATTAGTAGCTTATTTAGTGCTTACAAGTTCTGAACAAGTGCTGAGCATGAATAAGCAAATTTAAGTGCTAAAACTAAGACTCTGTATCTGCATCTAGACGAGTTACAGGACAGAAACAAGTGCAAATACAGGCTTTCAAATCAGAAAGTTGAGAGAGATTAAAGAGATTGCCCAAACGGCCAATAACTACAATATCTGGACCAGAACCACTCTTTATGTGGTAGACAGGTTACCTAGTGCTAACCACTCCCACTGATAAGCTAGAAGGCTTCCCTCCAACACAGAAAGGCTTGGGTGGCTCAGAAGCTTACATACAGTCCTGGATACAGCAAATCTGTATCTAGAACACTAGTTACAGGAAAGGTAGGAAACAGGCTTACATTTTTTTTTTACAGAAAAGTAGCAAAAACAGTAGTAAAAACAATTCACATGCAGTGCAATCTAGCACATTTGAGTATGTAGCAATATTAGACCAAACACAGTTTAAAAAATGCAATTAAATTAAAAGGGACTAAAAGCAAGTGCAGAAAGAGTTTATTAGGTAGAATGTGGTAAAGAGATGGGACTGGGGGAGTGGCCCAGATCAAATCTACAGTGCAAAAGCCACAAAATTTAAACTTCAAACCAAAAATAGGGAGGGTGGGTGGAACAAAACAGTTTCAACAGAGATCTAAGCAACAACTAAGTACAAACTCTAAAACCAGAAAAATATAATTACTGTCCCATAGCCCTACTTTCTCCCTTGGCTAAGATCATGGAAAAATGTATCCACAAGCAATTGCTAGACCACCTAATCCAAAACAATTTACTGTCCAGCTGTCAACATGGTTTCAGACCTTCCCACAGCACTACTACTACTGCCCTACTTTCCTTTACTGACTGTATCAACAAAAACCGTGTGTGTGTGTGTATGTGTGTGTGTGTGTGTGTGTGTGTGTGTGTGTATATATATATGTATATATATATATATATATATATATATATATATATATATATATGTCTATGTCAGATAATCAAGTTTTCAGAAACTTGAAATTCATACAGTCGAGACCATATGATCTAGATTCTGAAAACTCGAACATCAAAAAAAAGCCTCCCTTCCTTTGTAGACTATTCCAAGGAAGATAATAGTGCATGTGTCGAGAAAAGTCCATCTTTATCTAGCTTGTGGAATACACTATATGGTATAATTACTGCTGCACTTTCAGAATAAACAGTTTTGTAACACCTTTTCATAAACTAGTATGATCTTGATGCACTTTGACTCCATGTTACTTGTATATTGGTAAACCATTTCTATATCAAAGAACAATCAGTTCTGCCTGTCTGTCTGTTCAGAGGTTTAAGGCTATGGACTGTTAATGAGCTGTTTCCTATGATCTATGGTTTGATTTCCACTGCCTTTAATTACCAACTGTGTACCTAAGCAAGTCACTTACTCAGAAGGTGCTCTGGGGCAGTTGGTAAACATGCCTAGCAACTACCTATGAACCTATTTAACTAGTATAGATGAGATTAACTGGGTAGTACTCAAAATACAAAATATGGATGTTGACAGGTCTGTGATATCCATCATTGTAAAAATAACTTTTTTACACTATATTTTGTGGCACGGTTCCAGCTGTAAGGGCAGCAAACAAACACTTGAAACATTTCACAGAATACTGTATGACTGCATAATTGCTATATAAGAAAAGCTGCAAGTACCAATGAATTCCATTATGTAACAGATAGACAGAGGCAATGTGCTATATGTGTGTTTCCTTGTTGTTAAAAATATTAATTGTACTGTGTTTTATCCACAGTTTAGAAGTAGAGATGCTCAAATTCCTGCATTTGTTTGTGTGTATCTTCTTAGGGAAAGCTTAATAGCTGTAGGATCTGCTGTAAGCCTGCAAGGTATTCCTGCCTTAATGGCATCACATTTGATAGTATATTTTATTAGAAAATACTCAGCTTGTCGACAGACTTAAAGTGAATTCTGTACAACAGGGTTGTTTGTATCAAAAAGCTGAGTGTGTTACACACATCATATGCAGAAATTTTCAAAAGTCTAACCAAGATCAGATGGTATTTAAGTAATCTGAAGTTGTGCAGACTGCCAGTAAATGTGGTCCATTGAATCACATATCCTTGACAGTTACTTATGAAAAGACCACTTTATTCTTTTTACGAGTACTAATAAATACAGACTTTATGCTCCTTAGCATAATATGAAATATACTAATTGTATACAAACTCAGTATCTGGACAACATATTCCAGCATAGGTACCAATTCTTAAAGCTGCAAATGAGAATTTTTTTGTTTTTGGTGGGGGACTTCACGAGCAGAGTTTGCATTTACATAAACATTATCAAGATTGGTGCAGGCTGCTAAGTATTATTTCTAACACAGAGAAGGCTGTTTCTTTAAACCAAGGCCACATTTATGTTTATAGCACTTTATAGAGGACCTACTGATTCTCTGACATTTCTCACTCTCTCCAGAAGAAGATGGTCTGTGAGAGAGTGATATTTGAACATTACTTATTGGGCTACAGAATGTGAATAACTGATACTGTTCCCATATGAAACAAAATCACGTTCTATTTCTGGAAATAGTTTTGATGACGTCCAGTAATACATTATAGTTTACTTCTGTTACATGAAACAAGGCCTAACAGTTAGAAGATCTAAAGTGTCATCGGACAGAGATGAGAAACAGGCAGGACACTTATATACTTGTCCTTTCTTTTTGAAAAAGATAGACAAAGGTTTCTAGGACAAGCACTGTCATGGAGTATACTTTATTCACCAGAGGTGTAGATACACGGTCATCTGCATAAGCCAATACATTTCTCTTATGAAAATATTTCCATTATATGTGCTACTTTGTACTGGTATAATTTCCTACATTTCTTCACTGCTTTTAATGGTCTACAGAGGAAGTTTCAGAGGTACTATTAAAAGCTGGAGAGATCTTTATGGGCCCTCATTACTTAACCAGCATCACCAAACACACCCTTTCTGTACCCCTCCTAAAACTGTTCATCTTAACACAGGATATGTTGCTGAGGTACAGAAAATGACTACTGTTATGCTACTCCATCAGGTGGCCTCATCTCAGATCCTGGGAATTACAGATCAGTAAGACTAATTTTCAAAGTCATGGAACATTTCACATAAAAATCTTATTGCTCTAGACTTGCAATAAAATATGGTTTTGCAAAGGGAAATCATGCTTACTTATTTTGGCAAATTTATCTGAGAAAGTCATTGAAGTTGCAGGTAGCAGCGAAATAGGTCATAAAATATTCCCAGATCTTGCCAAGGTCTTTGAGACTCTTCCCCATGCTGGAATTGTTGACAGGCTTAAAGGCCTAAATGCAGACCCTTATGTTGTAAGATAAATAGATACACAAAATACAAGTAATCTTCGTGGTATCCCTGAAGTCTCAAAACAACCCACTAAAGTGTAGTGGGTCCAAAAACAAAACACTGTAAGAAAGCCATGTAGTATATTGTCTTGGATAAAATCACAGACTTAATCTTCTTCTTTCGGCTTTTCCTGGTTTGGGGTCGCCACAGCGGATCACCTGTCCGCTCGTGATTGGCAGTGGAGTTTTATGGTGTTGAGTTGCCAGCCCGGCGCCCAACCTTCCACAGAAGGCACACACACGCATACACTCGCACCTAGGGCCAATTTAGAGTGTCCAATCCACCTATAGCATGTCTTTGGGATGTGGGAGGAAACTGGAGCACCCAGAGGAAACCCACGCGACCACAGGAAGGACATGCAGACTCCGCACAGAAGGCACCCCAGCTGAGGATTGAACCGGAGAACCTCTTGCTGTGAGGTGGCAATGCTGACCGCTGCACCACCGTGGCCACCCACAAAATCACAGACTTAATAATCTACTTAATAATCCGGTTAAATAAGAGGTACCACATCATTATAAATTTTATTTAAAGTACATAAGGGTTATATATTATTATGACAGCTACTAAGTAGGGCAGGACCAGCTCAAATATCACACTGATGGGGGAAGGGATGTGAATTTAACATGTGTACCAATAACACTTTGTTTTACAGCACAATAAACCACTCCCATGCCTGATAAAAAGTATATATATATATATATATATATATATATATATATATATATATATATATTTAGAAAGCTTGTGAGGAAATTATTACTCTATTTTTGTTTTACTTGGCTCGCTTGTCTGTGTACTTAATAAAGGATTTTCGACTGGAAACAGACTGCCTGCCTTGCTTGGATTACTTTTGAATACTTAGTAATGCTGTGCAATTATATATTTTCTATTATATTATTTTTTGTTTTGTTTTGACTTGGCAAATTTAAGTTCGCTTCTTCTACTACTATTGTCTGATCTGATTAATATACAGTGATTAACTAGAAATATATGGACTGAAAATCTTCCACACAGAGAAGTTTCTTACACTGTTTTATAAATAGATACACACATACATACATACAACTACTTCAAGCATGGACATTAACACCCTTCTAGCATGCCAGTATACCTAAACACTTGTTCCCTAAACTAGTACTTGCTTTAGTGGTGAGGATTTAGGCTCCTTGATTACTGATTCAGTGGTGGGTCATCATACCCAGTAATGACTCTTTTTTTAATTTCTTCAAATCTTTTGGGTTTGTAATACCATGATGGGAATGGACCCCATTCCTAAGTCAAAGTATGATTAAAGTTCATGAAATTAGTATTGTTTCAATCTTTGATGTCAGTCAGAAGTGCTCTTTGCAGCACCTGCAATATGCCCAGTAATGACTCCTGCAATTCGTACAGAGTTACATGCATTGGTAACAAAAGTATGATTGTGGATTCTTTTTTATAAGACCCGTTAAGAAAACAAGTGTGACTAAACTGGAAAGAGTACAGTGGAAATATACCAAGAGCATCCATGGATGTGAAAATTTAAGTTATTGTGGAAGACTAAAATATCTGAACTGCTGCAGTGTCTTTTAGAAATATCTAGGAGGAGATCTTATACAAATATATAGGGCATTTAGAGACAATTATATCTGGGAATGTTTGAGGTTATCAAAAAGTACTAGACAATCATCAGACAACCTATGCAGGAGTCATATGGCTCTGGCACTAGTTTGTCTCTGTCAGCCCCTCCTGTAGAATATTTGTGTCAGTGTGAAATTCAATGATAATTCCTAATTTGCAATCATCTGCAAATTTAGTCAGACAGAGACCACTGACATTGGCCTCGACGTCTGAGAAGTAAATGCCAAAAAGGAGTGATCCAAGGACTGAACCCTGAGGGACACCACTTGTGAATGGCCTTTTTGTAGAGATGGACTCCCCAGTTTTAACTTCCTGGGTCCTGTCTGTGAGCCAGATGGCTATCCACTGGGTGACTTACAGGTTTATACCAACCTTCTTCAGTTTTTCAATAATGCTCGAGTGGGGTATTGTGTCAAATGCCCTGGCCAGGTCAAGGTAGGCAGTGTGAATGATTCTGCCCTCATCCATTGCGTTGGTGACCTTCTCAATGAAGTCCACCAGGTTGAGTAGGCATGATCTGCCCTTGAGGGAACTGAACTGTGTTGGGTCCAGTGTCTGGAAGTTTACTATATCTCTGTTGATCATCTCCATGATAATTCTTTCCATGGCTTTACATATAAGACTAGTGAAACATATGGATCTATAGTTTCCAGGGTCTGTAGATGGCCCACCTTTGTGCAGAGGGAAGACTATTGTCTTTCTCCATTCATGAGGCACGAAGCCAGTTTGGATGCTACAGTTAAATAGTAATTCCAGAGTCCCTGATAGGTCATGTTTCATGCTATTTAGAAAAAATCCTGAGATATTGTTTGGGCCCATTGATACAGTGTTCTTGGTCTTAGAGAGAGCATTAAGTACCTGTTCCCAAGTGATAGTAGTGGGAGTTATATTTGATGATATTACCTTAGGGGATGTTGTGGGGGGAGAGGGGTAACGTTGGAGCTGAATTTACCAGCCAGATGGTTTGCTATATTTTCTGGCTCAGTATAGGTGAATCCATTTACAGTGAGTTCTGCACACAGTTTCACAACAGTGTACTCAGTACACAATTGTGTATTGCTTTTGAGGTTGATGACATAGCTAAGGAATGCCTTTTGATTCTCCTAGGCCTGGGAGACCAAACATGCCCTCAGATTTGGCTTTGGTATACTTTATTTGCCCTCTGAGTTGTTTGTTTTATTTGATGAGAGTGTTTTTATCCTGCTAGGTGTTGCACCTCCTAATTTTTGCCATGATTTTCTTCCTTCACCACCAAAAACTAGGTATGCTATACAGAAACAACCACTTCCTCTCTACTTCTACCAGGCAGACTCTGGTCTCCTCTTACCTCCTTCCCTCCCTTTTGTACGGCACCCCTCTACTAACTAACCTGTCCTCTTCCATCACTTCCAAACTTGAAAGCTGTTATAACAAATTTTTTAAATTTGCCACCAAAGCCAAATATTCCACTCATCACTGTGTTACCCACCAATCCCTCAAATGGTTAGAATTCACAAGTTACCTGGACCTCCTCTAGCTCACTACAGCACATAGACTAATATTTAATCCAGCCAAATGCCCCGCTCTAACATCCTTCCCCCATACACCTCAAACAGAACTCAGATCTGAACACCAAAACTTAATTACTGTCCACAAACCTAAACGTCCTGCTGGACAGCTTCTCCTTAGGTAAAAAAATGAAACACTCTCCCTTCCACACTAAGGACAATGTCAAAAACTCATCTTTACACCTACCTCTCCTCCAAATGGAAATGTAACTGCATTCTCCCTACATAGAACTCTTTAACAAAAGCCCTTGGGAGGGTATCCTCCTAAGTTCCTAAGCACCTTATAGCTGGCTATAACCTTCTATAGCTAATTCCCATATGATCTCTCACACTCTGTAAATATTGTAAATAGCTTTTGACTTTAACTGTGTGAATTTGTTAAAATGTATCTGAGTGATATTTTTCCACTTTGGGCATATTATTTGATATGTATTTATGTATTTGTACTTTTACTTTTATTTTTAATGGACTGCTATCTTTACTGTACTCTGTTTCATGGAGCTTTTCTCCCAGGGCCTCCACTGAAAATAGGCTCTCTGGGCCCAGTGGACTTCCCCGGTAATCAAACTAGAAATAAATAATAAAATAAATAATAAATTCTGTTATACGGCTTATTGATTTTGTGATTCCACCAGGGTGGCTTGTTTTTTCAGTTAATTCTGTATTTCTTCCTGGTGCCTCTGTGCAGCTATTAACATGCTTGAACAGGGTTTCTGTGAACAGTTTTGCATGGGCAGCAGTGTTCTCAGGGGTTATGGGGACTTGAAATTTTGCCAGGTTCTCATTAATAGCAGGGGGATAGCCTTAGAATAGTTCCTGAATATTCCAGGTTTAGCTGGGGGTCCAGGTTTGTTTTTACTTCAAAGGAGACCATTTTTTGGCTGACCATACCAGGGAAGGCATTACAGTAGAGGGTATGCAGCACTCTCCAATATTAGTGAGGACCAGATACAGTATGGTTGCACCCCTTGTTGATGTAGTGATTATCTGATCCAGGCAGTTTGTGTTTACAAAATCCAGGAATCCCTGTGCATGTATGTTTGGTGTTGTATAGGATTTCCAGTTAATAATGGGGTATTAAAGTCACCCATGAATATGGTATTGGGTTAGATGGTTAGTGTTTCTCATAAGTTTAAATACATGGTATGGGTTTCCTGGGTCATGGAGGGGTCCTATGGCTTGCAAGGAAGTGGTACTGTATTTTGCCTTTGGTGATTTGAACATGGAGCAGCTCAAGTGCATTGTCCTGTTTGATGAGCCTTGAAGTACATTTATTTTTGATGTAAATGGGTTCATTATTCATAGGTTCATAGGTAGGTACTAGGCTATTGGCCATAGGGCCTATACAAGCCTAGCCACCCTGGCTTTCATCACCCAAGAAAATTATTTTCCTGTGCTCCTGTCAAGCAGAGCCACAGAGATGATCCCAAGGGTGAATTTCCTATTTCCCATCCAATCATCAATATTTTTCTTGAAGAGTGTTAATGAGGAGCTTTGTTTGATATAGATAGGTAGTTTGTTCCAGAGTATGGGAAGTCTCTGGGACAGGAAACTATCCCTCCAGCATGTTCTGTTTATTGTGGTGGCAATGTTTAGGTCCCTAGAGTGTGTAGCTCAGAGGGATTGAGATTTCTTTAAGTGGAGCATGTCCAACAGCTCTGGGTTTGACATAGCTTTGTATGTTAGGTAGAGATCGCCTTTGAGTAGGCGATATGTGACTTTGTAAAGCTGGAGGTTTTTGAAACGGTCTGTGTAGGGCATCTGTTTGAGGCTGGTAATCCTCTTTGTGAGGTATTTCTGTGGCCTTTCCAGTTGTTGTAGATTTCTTGTGAGGTACATACCAAAAGGGCGTTATACTCTATAATGGGTCTAATGAGTGATGAGTAGAGGGGAGCAATGACCTCTTTTTTCCTGGATGAGAAACCTTTTGTGATGAGGTGTGCCATGTAGAAGGATTTCTTGACTACGGTGGCGAAGTGATTATCAAAGGAGAGACTACTGTCCACCTGTGTCCCAAGGTCTCTTATCACACTTTTGGTGTTAAGGAGACTACCAACTATGTTGTAGTTCATGCGTACAGAATTTTTACCCAAGGGCATGACAATGCACTTTTTGGCATTGAGCTTGAGGCCATGGCTTTGACATCAGGCATCTGCCTCAGTGAGGCCCTTTTGTAGGATGTCCACATCATTAGGAGTTTCAATTATGGCTCCTAGTTTGCAGTCATCTGCAAACTTCATTAGCCAAAGATCTTCTGTGTTAGCCTGTACTTCAGAAAAGTAGATAATAAACAGGAGAGGACCCAGGACTGAACCCTGTGGTACTCCACTTGTCACTGGTCTGAAGTTGGATTTGGAGTCTGCAACTTTCACAGTGTGGGTTCGGTCAGTGAGCCAGTTGGCAACCCATCTTGTGACATACGGATTCATAACTAGTTTAGTGAGTTTATCTATAATTTCAGAGTGGGTGATGGTGTCAAAAGCCTTGGCGAGACGAGATGTAGATAAGCTGTGTGAACCACCTTACCCTCGTCTACGGCTTTGGTGACGTCTTCAAAGAAGTCAATCAGGTTTAGGAGACATGATCTGCCTTTAACAAACCTGAACTGGTTGGGGTCCAGAGTTTGGAGATTACCAATGCCTTTGTTTAAGTTCCATGATGATATGTTCCATGACCTTGCAGACCAGGCTCGTTAGGCTAATGGGGAGTGGGATAACCATTTCTGTGCACAATTCAGTGGGCACAAAGCCTGAGGTGAGGCTATGATTGAACATGGTGCTTAGATGGGGTGCTAGTTCATTCTGTAGTTCATGTAGAACGCAGCCTGGGATGTTGTCAGGTCCTATGGATGCAGTGTTCTTGGCTTTGGAGAGTGTGGTTTTTACCTGTGCAGCCATGATTACAGGGACTTTGGATTCTTCCGGTATAGAGATGGGCCCTTTAGGGGGTGAGAGGGGGGTAAAGTTAGCACTGAATCTATCTGCCAGGATGTTGGCAATATCAGTTGGTTCTGTATATTTAGTGCCATTGTGCTGTAACTCAGAGCATATCTGAGTGTTGCCTTTGAGATTCTTCACATAGCTGTAGAATGCTTTGTGGTTGACTTTAGAATCAGTGGTGTTTTTATTTTCATAACTAGCTTTGGAGGATTTTATGAGGGATCTCAGCTTCTTACTGAGGCTGACCAGGAAGTTCTTCCAGTCATGGGATTTTACTCTTTTTTTGCAACAGTTTCTTTCTTCTTTTGTAGAGTTTGTTTATGGCAGGGGACCACCAGATTGGCTTCCTTTTTTGGAGGATAGTATCTTGATTCTTTTAGCGATAGCACGATCCATGCACTCATGTAAGTGCTTATAAAGTGCATTTGTGTAGGATTCAGCAGTCGTACCTCTATTGTCCATCTGCATGGGTGCCGTGAAGTTTTCCACTTCTGTCTTAATAAGCATGAAGTTAGCTTTGGAGACATTTTTACGGTGGTTTCCCTAATGGGGGCAGGATGTGGATGTCTAGGCTGATTAGCTTGTGGTCGGATCTGACCAATGGGGAATTGACCTCTGGTGTGGAACACCGTTCGCCCATGTTGGTAATAACCAGGTCTAGGATATAACTGCCCCTGGTGGGGATGTGGATAAGTTGATCCAAGGCATTGGAATTTATGAATTCCAGAAAACAATAAGCAAAAGAGTTGATACATGAGTAGTTTTCCCAGTTAATGGTGGGGTAGTTGAAATCACCCATTATTAGGGTGTTGGGTTGTACCCTAATATTTTCCAGTGTATCAAGAAATGAGGAGTGGGAATTCTGGGGCATGGTGGGGGATCTGTAGCAAGTTACAATCTGGATTGCGGTCTTGCCCAGAGTTAGTTGCACTTAATCTTGGATGCATTATGCCGAGCAACTAGCCTGGAAGTGTAGATATCCTTAATGAATATGGACACGCCTCCGCCTTTAGTGTTTCGATCCAGGTTAGGTGGCTGAAAGGTGTGGTATGAATTATAGCCTGGTAATGCAGGGGTGCTCTCTGGAGCCTTGAACCAGGTCTCTGTCACTGCAGAGATGTTGATGTTCTCCATTTTAAGGAGTGCCTCGAGTGAATGTATTTTGAGGTTTAGACTTCTAGCATTGAGTAGCATTACCCTCAGATTTTGCTTGCTTGTACCTGTTACAGTGGTGAATTTGTCATTTGAACCTAACCTTGCCTAAAATAGAGACACCTCCACCTTTAGTCCCTGCCTGTGAAGTAGCTATCCTAAATGTGTGGAAGGCATTACAACCTTGTACTGTTGGCGTGCTCTCTGTGGCTTTAAACCATGTCTCAGTGACTGCACAGACATCAGCATTCTCTAGGGTAATTCCTAGCATTGAGCAGTAATACCTTTAGATTTTCTTGGTTTTGATTTGCTATGTTGGAAGTACTTTGAGTTTGGCATTGCTAAAAAAGGCACTATGGTGGAAGACAATGTTTTAGCTAATATTCGAAAGCCTAGAGGGGAGAGGTGCAGACCATCCCTGGCAAAGCAATGTGGTCTGTTGATCATCTCCTTCCATGCAGACAAATATTGCACCCCTTAGAATGCCACCAGAAACTAAGCCAATTATTAAAGTCAATCATATTTTGTTCGTATTGTGGCATCATCCTTGAAGAAGGTAAAATGCTTCTGAATGCTAGGCTCATACCAGCCTGAGACACATATTCTGAGAGCTCCGTGATGTCTCTCTTCATATAGTCTAGGGAGGCATCTCTCATGTCATTTACTCCCACATGGACTATGAATGAGTCATATGGCAAATGTGGTCCAGTGACCTGAGTCTGTGAGTAATATGGAGGATCCTAGACCCTGATAAGCAACTGACCGTGGCTTTCTCCTTACTCAGCTTGGTGAGAGGGACATTGGTTTGTCTCTTGATGGAGTTTCCAATGACTAGAATGCTGGATTGTGTGGTGGCTTGCCTTAAGGGCTTACAGGTAGAGGCTCCATGAGATGTAGCTCTACATGTTGATGTGGGTGTTGTTTTGAAAGAGTGCATTTGAGGCTGCTGAATGTATTTGTTATGTGTACTTTGTCTAGGAGGTCTTTGTGGTTTAAGAAGATTACATTTAAGTGCCTCAGCATATGTGGGTCAATATGTCTACTTTGAATTGTGCATGATGGGTGCAGTGTGTGTACTACTGGCAACCTTATTGACATCAGGAGTACTTTTATGTGAGAGCTTTGTGTAAATACATCTCACATACCATATCAGTTTGTTTGAGAATTAACTAGTTGTCAGTAAACATGAGGCAATTTCTACATTGCCTCAGGATGTCCATATCTACCAAGCTGGTAACGGAGACAGTAGGAAAGTTCATATCCATGGCAACATACCCTTTTTTATTGATTAAACAGTTGGGGAGTGAGAATATCAATCACTGTCAGGAGTATCTGGTTTGCAACTATGGGGACAGTGCTTTTCACTGCAAACTAGTTGTCCTGTGTGCAACTAGGTATTGGAGAAATTTCAATTGTGCTTTTAGAGGAAAAAATGTCACTCGAGTTTCCTGAGTCTTTACAGAGCACTGCCAAACACTTGAGTGGAAACTAATATGTAGACCATGAAAATTTAAGTATGAAGTATTTTGGCAGATATTGTAAAGTTAGAAATAATTCAAGCAGTACTTACTGAAAACAAATGATTAGCTTGTCAAAAATTATGAAGAGGGGAGTCGCAAGAATGGCTACTGCCTGGCTACTACGAATGCAAGTCTTACCACAGCCTCACTCTGTTGGGATACAATGCTCCTTTGCTTCTACTCTCACCAGAAGCAAAATGTTAGCACCAATCTTAAGATGAGAAGCAGGCCACAGCCTGTTTGGTGATCCTCAGTCTTGTCCCAGATGAGGTCTGTAGGCCTGTACCCCTTTCTTGGTAGATGCATTGATTAGCAATTATACCAATCAGAAATGTTAAGCACAGACACTCACTCTCCAACCAGAAACAGTCAGGAATCAATGCACTCTGTTCCTTCTCTCACCAGGACCAAGTATAAGCACAGATTCACAGCTGTCACCTATAAAGCAGTTATTAGGCTTTCTGGTGATCAGCAGTCTCCAAGAAATAATGTCCCTGTGCTCCTTCCATGACCAGGAGAAAACAGAAGCACTACTCCCAAGATAACTACTGAGAGGCAGAATGTGGGCTGTCCAGTAACTGGTGGTCTTACAATAGATGTTTAAAGGTAAGATGAAAAAATTGTTTAATATCCTAAATACTGCTGTGAGTGCTAAGCAGTTAGATATGAAAGTGGGTAACTTAACGTTTTGCTGCCTATGTGGAGAACCACTATTTTTAAAAGAGCAAGATAGATTGAAAGGGGGTGAGCACTTTTGCATTCCAGTACTATGAAATGGATGGCCAATAAATTGAAATAGTTGAAGGGGAGTGGTTTCAAAAATGATAATTTTGTGCTTACTCACACCAGCCAGTGAAAGGAAAGAGGGAAGGAGATATATGGTCAAATTAACATAAGGGGCAGACAACTAGAAGGAGAGTGGTGTTTAAGAGCACAACAGTAACAGAGTGGGATGGTGGGAAAAAATTATGTCTGACTCACAAGGAAACAGGTGTGGTCTCTTTTCAAGTTTTAATACACAATTAAAAGCAGATACAAGTTAAACACAGTTTAAAGAAAATAAATCACAGTATTCAAAATATAATATGGCAACAAAGTAATATAAAGTATAAGAAATCAAACGAAAACTAACCTTTCCCTTACAGCAAGCTGTGTCAGAGTTTGGGTAGCTTTTCCAGTAAAGCTTATTGTTATAGAACATCATGTTACAAGTGGTAACATATCCATTTTCAACATATGCATGCTGATATATGGTTTCAAGTTCCAACCTACCCAATTCTGACAATAACTTATCCAATATTAAATTCTCCATTATTTTTCAACAACATGAAAGGAGACTTAAGGGCCTATATGACTCTGGGTTTGTCCTACTCCCCTTTCCCTTAAAGACAGGTTTAATAAGTGCATGTCTCCAGTCTTGAAGAATCTCCCCATATTTATATGACCTAGCAAATAATAGATATAATGGTACTATAAGTTGTTGGCTGAAGAGTTCTCAGGTCATTATTACTAATTTTGTCTCCTCCCTGGCTTTGTTTGGATCCAGTTCATAGGTAGGTACTAGGCTATCGGCCCAAGGGCCTACGTAAGCCTAGCCAGCAAGGTTCCATAGCTTATGCCACCCAAGAAAGTTATTTTCCTGTGCCACTGTCCAGCAGAGACAGAGACGTTCTTTTTCAATATAATCTAATTTGATTCCAGTATCTGAGGTTACCTGGATGTCACTAGGACAACGTATCACTCCTTCGTGGACCCAAACTGTTTTGTATAAGATTTTATAAATATAACCATAATCTGTTGCATCTGAGAATAAATTTTAGTATCTACACACAGTTTATCAGTTTGTATGTCTTTACTCATTCCACATCTTATGCAGCTATTAAAAGGTTTCCTATTATTGCAAAAAACACAAAAAGAAGAAAAAATAAAATAAAACAGGCTATTGACCCAAAAATAAATTTTATTAATCACATTCTATCACCTCAGCTTAACAGCCTTTAAGGAGTAAAAAGCAATTTAAACAACCCCCTTATATGTAACAAGTAGAAACAATTACTTAATTATTAAAAAAAAAACAATTAAATCAAGTATCTCCAATTTACTTTACAATTAAGACCACAAGGCATTAAGGTATTATATTTCAATATAAAAACACATTCCTTATGGAGAAGTTTATCTTTTAACATAGAATTATCCCCCACTTTAATATGTATTTTTTCAAGAACTGTACCTTGTAATAATGAGAAATCACTATCATGTTGCTCTTTAAAATGGACTGCAACAGAGCTTTCCACTTTTTGCTTCCTAATGTCCCTGACATGCTCCTGGAACCTTGTTCTAAGCATTCATTTGCTCTCCCCAATGTAGAACAAATCACAGGGGGCCTGATTTATGAAAGCTTGCATGGAGTTGTAGAGTAAGACGTCAGACAGCCAATATGTCTGCCGAGCGATCCAGCAACAGCCGGAAGGGGCGTGCATGAGAGCTTCTAAAGCTACTCTTGCACGGACAGCGTCATGGTATGCAAATTACCTCATTTGCTGCTGAAAGCTATGCAAATGAGGTAAATTTACAATCCAGGAAACACTAACCTGTCCGTGGAAGAGTAGTGTTATTTGCAGAAATGTACTCCGTTGGTAACGTTGTACGTTCTGCAAATTGTTAAATGGAGCTATGACAGCTCCAAATAAAGGATGCATCCAGTTGAGGAAGCATGCCAATGGCTAAATATAAGGCCATTGGCATTTTTAAATGTTTAAAATTATTAAAATCTAACCCCCCCCGATCTCCGATGTTTAAGCATAGCGCAGAGCCGTGCAAACGTGCGGCACTTAAAAAAACAATAAAATAATTTAAAAATAGCCAAAAATAGGCATTTTCACTAAAAAGCTTATCCTGCCATGCAGGTGAATGGCAGGCTGAAGGCAACATGGCCACTGAGTACTGGTTGCTAAGGGGGGGAAGCTCAGTGTGAGAGATGTAACCAAGCATTAGTAGGCAATCCTATGCAAATGAGGATAAGGATAGTGAATCACAATTTTCCCCAGCATGTGAGCCATGTCCCAAGAGTGTAAGTGTAGGAGTAGGTGAGTAGTAGAGTAGAAGATAGGTGACATCATGAGGGGGTATGTCAGAAAGGCTATATGCTTATTAGAGCACAGTGTCCTGTGTTTGCCCTGAGTTGCTCAGGATTGCAAGAGGCGTGTCTACAGTTGTCCTTTTTGAAAACCAGAAACCAAAGGTGTACGCCATGAAAATATCTGAAATTTCTTGCAAACGGGCACACAGCATGCATGCGCATGTGCTCGTGTTTGCACTTGTTTGCGCGGCACTGCCACGGGCAGAAACAGAAAGGGAAAAGGAAGGAAAAGAAGTAGTAGGAAGTTAACCAAGGAGAACTAGCAGAGCTGCCAGGTGAAATATATCAGAATCAGCCAATTACACAGGCAGCAGACTAGCCCAGCCCAGCCCAGCACTTTAAACTCTGCAAACAGCATTCTACCCTGTTTTTTCTCAAGAACTCTGCAATATTGCAGTATACAAAGAGGGAAAGCTTAAAAACTTTAAAGTCAAACAAAATGTTAGGGACTGCTCTTGCTATCATAAACCAACATGTGCAAGGTGCTGAGGGTGGTGATGTTGTGAATGCTGCTGAGCAACCCACAGTGAGGAGATGGAGAAGAGTGTACAGACCCAGGGTAACCTACCAGGGGCTACATGAGCTAGAGATAGTGATGTGCTATAGGGTGGACAGAGACCTCCTGCAGCAAATTGTTGAGCTGACGGCCACGCCTCACACACAGAACCAACAGAGGGGAACCCATCCCAGTGGATACCAAGATATGTGTTGGCCTAAGAATACTAGCTACAGGTACCTTCCAGAGACCAACTGGTGATATGATGGGGATTTCACAGGCATCAGCATCCAGGGTACTGCACCAGTTCCTGGATGCCATGTCAGCACATGTCGGTGAGCATTTATATTTCCCCAATTCTTGTGAGGCATTGGCCAGCAATATACGTCTTTTCCACCAAACAGCAGAATACCCTGAGGTAGTGGGTGCAATAGACTGCATGCACATACACATCAAAGCACCACCCGGTGAGCGGGGTAGGGTCTACATCAACCGCAAAGGCTTCCCCTCCATCAACTGCCAGGTCATGTGCGATGCCCGGGGCATAATAATGAATGTGTGTGCTGGCTGCCCTGGAAGCTATCACGATTCCCAAATCTGGCATCTGACGCAGCTGTACCAGAGATTTGCCAATGGGGACATCCCTGACGGTCACCTAGTGGGGGATGCTGGATACGCACTGGAGCCGTGGCTGATGACACCCATCAGAAATGCACACACACACCCGAACAAGAAGTCCATAATGAGGCACATGCACAAACTAACATTATTGAGCATGTGTTTGGGATGCTCAAGTCACGGTTCCGGTGCCTGGACACATCTGGTGGAGCCTTGCAGTACTCACCAACTACATGCACACAAATTGTCATGGTATGTGCCATGCTACACAATATGATCCTGCGAAAACAGCTGCAGCAGGAACAGCATGGGGCAGGGCCAAACAGCCCCCCACCATTGCCAAGGCCTGCACAGGCACAGCATGACTCGGAGGAGGAACAACCTGAGCCAGCCCCAGTAGGCAGAAGGAAGTGTGCCCAGTATGCCCTGGCCTTGGCAAAGAGACAATGCATAGCACATACACTGACTCAGTAGGAACCCTGGAAATGACACCTCTCTCTGACTCGCACATACAGTAAAGGGGATGCCTAACTTGACACTACCTGTTTTCAAACATGTATAGGGAGTGTACTATGTGCATCCAACATAGGCAGCCCTGCAGCACCACCTGAGGCATGGGTGCCCTATTTTAAGCAATATAAAGCACTGCTAAGCACATTTTACCAGTATTGAGCATATTTAAATTCAATTGCGTGTAGCTGCGCACCACGCTAACCAGCGGAATGTCGGGCAACTTTGAGAAATGTTGGGCAATGTTGGGCAAAGTGGGGCAAAGTTGAGCAAAGTCGGGTAAACACGCTCACACCTGCTTTACTGTTCCTTAAGCAGTCTGGTCTGCCCAGCAGGAAAATAAAAAGTAGTGACAGAGCTCAAACTCAGGATACTGTGCACTATAGTCACAGTACTGAACCACTAAGCCATGACAGCATTTCACTGGCACAGACACAACTTAATTCACTCACACATACCAGTTGGGGGGGTCACATACCTAACAGTCACAGCCAGCAGGACAAATGTAGACAAATGCAAACACAAACAAATGCTGTATCATGCCCTCTGAAGAGACATATGAGTAACCTCCCCCCAGGCCCATGCAGATAGATAACAGCAGGCCAGGCAGTGTGATGTGGGTTGGGTAGGCTATGAAGTCCCAAACTAATATGCATGTAATTGGAAGCTAAGGTCTGTAGTACAGTGGTATGCCTCAAGCCAGTACGATAGGCAGCAGTGCAGACTGAAATGGAGTACCTGACATAGCAGTGCAGGCCTTGCAAATGTGTATAAGTGTCAGGTGAACCTTTCATCCTATGTACACCCACAGTAACAATCAGGTGTGCCCCCCCGGGTAGAAATGTACAAATAATAGCTGTCCCCACTGTATGTAGAATGACTCATGGAAGCCCTGCAGGCACACTATGCTTCCTGTAGATGTACAACACAAAGGTTAGCCCTGAAGTAAAAACCAACTTGATTTTCACACACATATAGTATATATGCTCATACTGGGCATGCTCACACACTTAAACAAATTTAGCAAATTTCAGTCAGCAACATACTGAAAGGTCATACTGGGCATGCTCACACACTTAAGCCATGTCTGAGTACAGCAGTGGGCCACACATATCTGGCAGTTGCAGTTCTTACTCCAGACACTTGTCACTATTCACCAATCCTGCCTTGTGCACACACTGATATGAAAACAGACCCATATAATATATTGGACACCTGTCATAATCAAACTATGTACTCGAAGTACTTAAGGTGTTCAAAGAAAGTGAAAAACCAAAGAAGATCAATAATTCTCCGATCAGTATTACCAAGAAACAGTGAGCACTCCTAACATTATCCAAGCCATGGTCAAAGAGTCCATAGAGAACCATGAAGCTTTCTTTCGCTATGTCATAAATATCAATGTAAACTCATATATGTTCTGAGTCAGTGCAAACTGTAAATGAATACGTGTACATGACTGACATTGCCAACATCTTGTCAGACAGGTTCATACATATTTACCCCCTTCTCACTGACAAAAGGGCCCATTATCATACCTGGAGATTGAGAAAACCCAGAAATCACATATACAATGGTTAAACAGCTCTTTCCAAACCTAAAAACATGGCATATATGAGATAACATGGTTTCCCTGGCTGTGTCATATGTGAACTCCAAAACAAACATACCCTACACCTGAACTGTCTGTTGAGACTCACCGTCTGTACAGGATATGAAACTGTTGAATGGGTTACAGCAACGTTTGGCACACTCCACGAGTGTTGGTGCACAAGAGACCATGGGAACTATTGTCTTATAAGCCTAATAAGCCTGATGTGCAAGGCCATGGAGTCCATCATTATGGAACTCATAAATAGAGCTATTGAGAGCCAACAAACACCCAACCCTACCCATTTTGGTTTGGTCAGGGGCAGATCATGGTTCCTAAACCTGCTAGACAATTTTCAAGGCAGTCACCCAGGAAATGCATCAATGAAATGAGTTACACATGGCCTACATAGACCTTGAAAAGCCCTTTTCTAACATCCCACACACATGTCGTATCCACAAAATCAACAACCTGTGCATAAACACGTATGTCATCTGATGGATTGCCAACTGGGGCACAGATAGAGCCCACAAGGTAAGAATTGTGGTCTCCTGTTCAAGCTGGTAACAACTGCTGTCCCCATGGCTCAGTCCTGGGACCCCTCCTGTCTGGTGTATACTTTACAGAAGTACAGTCAAACACGAGGGCTATGTTTAGCAAGGTTTGTGGATGACTGCAAAAAGGTTGTCATAACTGATGTTTGGGACAACAGAGACATCTGTAAAAAGGGTCTGTCAGACAGATGTGGTGTCAAACTTATGGGCTCGAGCTACAGTCATACAAATACCACATAGGTGCCAACACCCTAAATATGGAGGTAATAATAAGGGATCTATGGACACATGTGGATAGTCATCACTACTTCCAGAAACACATTCACAAAGTGGTTAGAAAATCATGCTATATGTTCCCACAAACTGCCAAAGTCTTTGCATGTAGGTAAAAGGAAGTTCCCTCTACTCATCAGTCATCAGACCCATCATAGAGTACCACAACACACTTGCGATGAATCTGACTAGGCACCTTCAGCAGCTGGAAAGACCACTGACATACCTCAACAAGAGCATTACTGGCCTCAAACAGTTACCCCATGCAACAAGACTGAATTTAACTCAATCTGTACCCTGTTGCATACTGTCTACTCGGGTGATCTCTGCCCAACAGACAGGTTCATGTCCAATGCAAAATGGATGTACACGTGCTATCTGAAGTAACCCCAAGCTCACTGTACTACATGCTCTAGGGATATCATCATCACAACAATAAATAGAACATGTTGGAGGGATACATTAATAACCTCACAGACTTCCCTTTCTTTGGAACAGGCTCCCTCCCAACCTACATTAAGCTGAGTCCCTCACTGACACTCTTCCAGAGGAGCCTTGATGAGTGTATGTGAAACTGAACTGTCACACCATGGATCACTTCATCAGCTCTACTACACAGAGGCCTAGGGAACTAACTCCATGGGTGGTTATTGCTGTACACTCTGGCCATACTAATATATGCCTTCAGGCAGATAGCCTATTACCTACCTATGTATATATATATATATATATATATATATATATATATATATATATATATATTAATGTAGGGGGAACACAGTATAATAAGCCAAAGATGGATGGGCAGAGAAGTGTGTAAGAGGCTGACCATGACAGGGAGCCATCCAGGACTGTCCCACTCAGCACACATCCCAACGGCCCAAAAGACATGAGGTGCACATCTCACCCAGTGTACATAACAGCCACCAGTATCTGTAAGCATTACAGTGTATGTGGTCCATGTGCCTGCTGTACAACATGACGGTACAATGAAGTACACATCTACTATCTGTAGACATGTACCTGTCACATAGGTTCATAGGTATGTAGTAGACTATCTTCAATAAGGCATATGTTAGCCTAGGCAAGTTGTGCAGCTTTCACCACCCCATTGGGTAGTTTCCCAAGCCCTCATTCTAATAGTTAGTACCCTAAGCCCCTTTCTAGTGGGGCTGCTGATGTGATGGTTGGTGTGAATTGTCTGTTTCCCATCCAGTCATCAAGGTTCCTATTGAAGAGTGTCAGCGAGGGGCTCTGTCTGATGTACATTGGGACTCTGTTCCATGGTAAGGCAAGTGTCTGGGATGGTACTCTATCCCACCAGCATGTTGTATTCATTGCTGTGATGAGGTTCATATCCCTGGAGTGTGTAGGGTGACTCAATTTTGTTATCTGTAGATGGAGCATGCTCAGCAGTTATGTGTTGGACATGGCTCTGTATGTTAGACAGAGTGTGCCTCCGAGTATGCAGTACACAATGAAGAACATATTTAGTTTTACCACTTGTGTTGCATAACACAACTGTTTGAGGCCAGTAAACCTCTTGGTGAGGTACCTCTGTGGTCTCTACAGCTGCTGGATATGTGTAGTCGAGTACATCCAAAATGGTGCATTGTACTCAATGATGGGTCTGATGACTTAAGAATAGAGGGCCACCACTACCTCTTCGGATCCTGATGCAAACCCTTTGTTGATTAGGTGCACCACATAGGATTTTCCAATCACTTTGGCAACATGGTTGTCAAAGGAAAGATGACTACCTACTTGTGTCCCCAGATCCCTTATTATCTTGTCAGTTTTAAGGGGTAACACCTATGTGGTAGTTTGTGTGTACTTTGTTTTCACTAAAGGGGATCACTATGCATTCCTCCACATTGAGCTTGAGGCCATGATTCTGACACCATACATCTGACTCATAGAGTCCCTTCTGGAGAATATTTGTGTCATCTGGGGAATCTATTATGGCAAACACTTTACAGTTCCCAGCAAACTTAGTCAACCACAACCCTCCTGTGTTGGCATGTACATTTGAGAAGTCTATACCAAACAGGAGGGACCGCAGGACTGAACCATGGGGGCCACCAGTTGTTACCGGTGTAGAGTCTGACATGTAGCCAGCAACTCTTAATTTGTGGAATCTATCTGTGAGCCAGTTTGCAATCCATCTTGTGATGTATGGATTCATGTCCAGGTTAGTGAGTTCATCTATGATACCTGACTGGGGAATGGTGTCAAAGGCTGTAGTGAGGTATAAGTAGGCTGTGTTGAGCTCATTTCAATCATCTGTAGCCCTGGTAATGGTCTCAAAGAAATCCATCCAGTTCAGGAGGCATGATCTGCATATGATGAAGCCAAACTGGGTGTGCTCAACTGTGTGAAGGTTCACAATCTCTTTATTGTTGACTTCCATTATGATTGGCTCCATTGCCTTAAAGATCAGACTCGTCAGGCTCATAGAGCATGAATGGCAAGGGGTTTTTGTGGCCCCACCCCTGTGGAGTGTGAAGAATGTTGTTGTGCAACATTCTATGGTTACATATCGTGTAGAGAGCATGTAGAGAGAGGTGTAGGTATCCTTGATGAATATGGATACATCCCCACCCTATGTGCTATGATCCAGGTCCTGATGCTGGAAGGTATGGAATGAGTAGTAGTAAATAGTGCTGGTGTTCTCTCTGGAGCCTTGAACTATGTTTCTGTTACTGCACAGATATCAATATTCTCCATACTGAGATGTGCCTCGAGTGTGTGCATCTGGAGGCTGAGACCTCTGGCAAAGAGTAGCATTTAGCTAACTTTGTGGTTATTTGTGTTGGTTATAGGGTTTGGTTTGTCCTGATTGACCGGTGTTCCACACCTGAAGTCAATGCCTCATTGGTCCCATCTGACCATAAGCTAATTACCCTACACATCCACATTCTGGACCCAGCTCCCATTAAGGGAACCATGTTAAAAAATGTCTCCAAAGTCAACTTCATGCTTCTTAAGACAGAAGTGCTGAACTTTAGGACATCCATGCAGATGGACAATACTGTTACGACTACTGAATCCTTCACAATTGCACTTTATAAGCACTTACATGAGTGCATGCATCATGCTATCCCAAACAGAACCAAGACACTATCCTCCAAGAAAAGGATGCCAATCTGGTGGTCCACTGCCATAAACAAACTGCACAACAGAAGGAAGAAACTGTTGCAAAAGAGGGTAAAATCCCTTGAGTGGAGGAGCTCCCTGGTCAGCCTCAGGAAGAAGCTGTGATCCCTGATAAAATCCTCCAAAGCTAGTTACGAATACAAAGTCTACACTGATTCTAAAGACAACCACAAAGCATTCTATAGCTATGTCAAGAATCTCAATGGCAACACTCAGATCTGCTCTGAGTTACAGCACAATGGCACTAAATATATAGACCCAACTGATATTGCCAACAGCCTGGCAGATAGGATCAGTGCTAACTTTACCCCCCTCTCACCCATGAAAGAGCATATCTCTATACCAGAAGAATGCAAAGTTGTTGTCATCCTGGCTGCACAGGTAAAAACCACTCTCTAAAGCCAGGAACACAGCATCCATGGGACCAGATTACATCCCAGGCTGCGTTCTACACGAACTACAGAACGAACTGGCACCACACCTACATACCATGTTCAGTCATAGCCTCACCTCAGGCTTTGTGCCTGCTGAATGGCGCACAGCGACGGTTATCCCACTACACAAGGGGGGAGCCACCACGGATCCCGGGAAGTAGCGCCCCATTAGCCTGATGAGCCTGGTCTGCAAGGCCATGGAACGTATCATCATGGAACTTATAAACAAAAACATTGGCAATCTCCAAACTCTGGACCACAACCATGTTGGGTTTGTAAAAGGCAGATCATGTCTCCTAAACCTGATAGACTTCTTTGAAGCAGTCATCAAAGCCAAGCAGTCATCAAAGCCATAGACAAGGGTAAGGTGGTTCACACAGCCTATCTAGATCTTGCCACAGCTTTCGACACCATCCCCCACTCTGGGATTATGGATGAACCCACTAAACTAGGTATAAATCTCTATGTCACAAGATGGGTTGCCAACTGGCTGACTGACACAACCCACACTGTGAAAGTAGCAGACTCCAAGTCCGACTTCGGACCAGTGACAAGTGGAGTACCACAGGGTTCAGTCCTGGGTCCTGTCCTGTTTGGCATCTACTTCCCTGAAGTACAGGTTAACATGGAAGGTCTCTGGCTAATGAAGTTCCCAGATGACTGCAAACTAGGAGCCATAATCGAGAGTACTAACGATGTGGACATCCTACAAAAGGGCCTCACTGAGACAGATGCCTGGTGTCAAAGCCATGGCCTCAAGCTCAATGCCAAAAAGTGCACTGTCATCCCCTTTGGTAAAAACACTACCCATGAACTACAACATAGGTGGCAGTATACTTAACACCGAAAGTGTGATAAGATACCTTGGGACACAGGTGGACAGTAGACTCTCCTTTGATAATCACATCGCCACAGTAGTCAGGAAATCCTTCTACATGGCACACCTCATCACAAAAGGTGTCTCATGCAGAATAAAAGAGGTTATTGTTCCCCTCTACTCATCACTCATTAGATCCATTATAGAGTACAATGCCCCTTTTGCTATGTACCTCACAAGACATCTAGAACAACTGGAAAGCCTGTGGAAATACCTCACAAAGAGGATTAGCAGCCTCAAATACATGCCATACACAGACCGTCTCAAAACACTACAGCTTTTCTCTGTCGCATATCGCCTACTCAGAGGTGATCTCTGCCTAACATACAAAGCTATGTCAAACACAGAGCTGTTGGACATGCTCCACTTAAGGAAATCCCAATCCTTCCGAGCGTCGGCCCCAAAACCCAGACTGAAATACTAAAGAAGGGGGTGTATCCATTTTCATAAAAAATACCTACACCTCCAGGTTAGTGGCACAGCACGAGGCCTTGGAGACCATGCAAGTGCAACTAACATTGGGCAAAGCTGCTTATCAGATCATAGCCTGCTATAGATCACATACCTTGTCTCAGGACCCTCACTCAGTATTCCTGAGAACACTGGGAAATATAAAGGTCCTACCAAACACCATGATATGAGGAGATTTCAACTACCCAAACATTGACTGGGAGAATTACTCGAGTACAAAGTCCTTTGCCCAATGCTTCCTAGAGTTTATAAACTCAAATGGCCTGGAACAGCTAGTCACCATGCCCACTAGAGGTGACAACATAGTGGACCTGATCATCACCAACATGGGTGATCAGTGTTCCACACCAGAGGTAAACCCCTTGCTGGTAATATCAGATCATGAAGTAATCACACTGGACATCCACATCCCGACCCCCCCCCCCGTCCCCCGTCAACAAAACCACTGTGAAAAACTTTTCAAAAGCAAACTTCACATTTCTCAAGACCGAAGTGGAAAGTTTCAAATCCCTCTTGCTACAGGATAATGCTATCCAATCTGCAGAATCCTTTACAAGTGCATTCTATGAGCATCTACAGGGATGCATGGATTGAGCCATCCCAATTAAAACCAAGACTCATGCCTCCAAAAAGAAGAAACCAATCTGGTGGTCCTTGCCCATAAATAAGCTATACAACAGAAGGAGGAAACTAACACATGGTAGAGCAAAATTTCAAAAAGGAAAGGCATCACTGATCATTATTAGCAAGAAACTATGATTGCTCATAAAAAAAATCCAAGTCCAGTTTCTAAAGAAAAATTGCCAAGGAATCTAAAGATAACCACAAAGCCTTCTTTAGCTATATCAAGCATTTAGGTGGTAACTCTCAGATATGCTTTCAGCTACTGCAAAATGGCAAAAAATACACTGAACCAACTGACATTGCCAACATCCTGGTGGACAAGTTCAGTGCAAACTTCACCCCCCTCACCCCCAAAAGGGCCCGTGTCCATCCCAGAAGAATGCAGAGCCACAGACTTCATGGACATGCAGGTAAAAACAGCCCTCTCCAAAGCTAAGAACACAGCATCAATGGGACTGGATGGTGTCCCAGGCTGCGTCTTACACAAGCTCCAAAAGGAACTAAACCCTCACCTACATTCACTGTTCAGACTCAACCTTACCACAGGCTATGTACCCAAAGAATGGCGTACAGCAACAGTCATTCCGCTCCACAAAGGTGGTGCCACAACAGAACCTGGGAACTATCGTCCTATAAGCCTGACCAGCCTGGTCTGCAAAGCTATGGAGCGAATTATCATGGAACTCTTAAATAGAGACATTGGGAACCTCCAGATACTGGACCCTACCCAATTTGGCTTTGTTAAAGGCAGATCCTGCCTCCTAAACCTAGTTGACTTCTTTGAAACAGTTACCAAGGCCATAGAAATAGATGAAGGGAAGGTAGTCCACACAGCCTACCTGGACCTCACTAAGGCCTATGACACCATTCCCCACTCTGGCATCATAGACAAGCTAACCAGCTTGAACATTAACCCCTATGTCACGAGATGGGTGGCCAACTGGCTCACAGATAGAACACACATGGTCAGAGTTGCAGGTGCCATGTCCGACTCTAAACCAGTCACAAGTGGCATCCCACAGGTCTCGGTCCTAGGACCCCTCCTGTTCAGTATATACATCTCTGAGGTACAGGCAAGCATGGGAGGACTATGTCTGACCAAGTTCCGAGATGACTGTAAACTGGGGGCAATAACTGACTCTCTGGCTGACACAGACATCCTCCAGAAAGGTCTTACAGAGACAGATACCTGGTGTCAAAACCATGGCCTCAAGCTGAATGGCCAAAAATGCATAGTCATCCCTTTGGAAAAAACAAAGTGCCCACAAATTACCACATAGGTGGTAATCCACTAGGTACGGAAAATGTAATTAGGGACCTGGGGACCCAGGTAGATAGTAACCTCTCCTTTGATAATCACATTGGCAAAGTGGTTAGTTATTCCTTCTATGTAGCCCACCTAATCACGAAAGGGTTCACCTCTAGATCAAGAGAGGTCATTGTGCCCCTCTAATCATCACTCATTAGGCCCATAATAGAGTACAATGCCCCATTTGGTATGTACCTTAATTGGCACATGCAATAGCTGGTAAGACCACAGAAATACTTCAACAAGAGGATCATGGGCCTCAAAGAGATGTCCTATGCAGCTCGACTAAAGAAACTCCAGCTCTACTCGGTTGCTTACTGCCTGCTCAGAGGTGATCTATGCCTGACGTATAAGGCCATGTCCAACCCGGAATTAATGGACATGCTCCACTTCAAGAAAACAAATCTCTTAGAGCCACACGCTCCAGTGAATTAAACCTCAGCAAAGCAATAAACAGGACGTGCTGGAGGGATAGATTCCTGTCCCAGTTGATGTTAGGCAGAGCCTCTTGCAGACTCTCTTCAAGAGGAATCTTGATGAGTGGATGGGAAATTGTAAATTTACTCCTGGGATCACTTCAGTGGCCCTGCTAGACAGAGGCCCAGGAAACTAATTTAAAAGGGAGGCAAAAGCCAACACATTCTGGCTAGGCTTATAAATGCCCTTGGGCAGATAGCCTACTACCTACCTATGAACCTACACGCTCTAGGGACCTAAACCTTGTCACCACAATAAACAGAACATGCCGGAGGGATAGATTCCTGTCCCCCAGACTTCACATACTCCAGAATAAGCTACCTATCTATATCAAACAAAGCTCCTCATTAGCACTCTTCAAGGAAAATCTTGATTATTGGATGGGAAATAGGACATTCACCCTGGGGATCACTTCTGTGTCTCTGCATGACAGTGGCACAGGAAAATAAATTTCTTGGGTGGCAAAAGCCAGGGTACCTTTTTGGCTGGCCTTGTATAGGCCCCAGGGCCGATAGACTAGTACCTACCTATGAACCTTTGAGCCTTGCCTAAAAAGGTAATATGGGGAAAGCACGAGCCTTGGCCAGTATTCAGAAGCATAGGGGCGACAGGTGCAAACCATCTGTAGTGAAGCAACAAGGCTTGTCTATCATGTCATCACAGGCAGACAGAGACTGGATCCCCTTTGAATGACACCAGAAGCTCATTCAATTGTTGAAGTTTATCATCTTTCTGTTATATTGCAGTATCATGTAGGTGAAGTTAAGATGCTACTCAAGGTTTGACCCTGTATGTGCCAGCATATGGTGCATCAACCCATATATGATATGGTCATGGCCTATGCATACAATACACTCACAATACACCTAGTATGATAAGCCTGCTGAGGTTAGCAAATGTGAAAAAAACCTTTGTGCAAACTGTCAGCAAGTAATGTCTGTACTGCACCCTGTAACTCCATATTGCTTGCTGAAGTGTAAAGACATACTTAGTTTGGATTACGAACACCGCACTTGCCAACTGTGTGTGTCTCCTTGGGGTGAAGCAACCTTTTTGAGACTACTCAAACACCTTAAAAGTGGTATACTCATCTTTGTCAAGTCCAATGATGTCACCATCCTACAAATATACATGTGGAAAGGTGAAATTCCACTAATGTGTATAGTGTGTCGTGTAAATGGCTACTGCTGTAGTATCATAATGTAGTTAGGTAGGGGTTTGAATCCTGCACTTGCCAACTGTGTGTTTGTGTGTCTCCCTTTGGAGGAGCAGCCTTTTTGGAGACTACTCAAACACCTTAAAAGTGGTATACTCATCTTTGTCAAGTCCGATGATGTCAACATCCTACAAATATACCTGTGGAAAAGTAAAATCCCAGTAAAGTGTATAGCATGTCATGTAAATGCATACTGCTGTAGTATCATAATGTAGTTAGGAAAGAGTTTGAATCTCACATTGTGTGTCTGTGCTCCAGGTGTGTGACACCATTGGCCAATATGGAGTGAGTTTTGATTTTTATAGTGTATGACATATCACAATGACAACTGTATGTGCATTACACGTGTAAGGTAGCTGTGGGGCAAATCCATATACATACATGTGACCTCAAGTATTTCATAGCTGGGTACTCTGCTTTCTCCATGAACGCATGTGTTATCTTTGTCAGAGCATGCTGGCGCTTTCCAGACCTTAGGTCACTTCTGTATGCTTGTGACAAGCTTAGCCACTGCAGTGATCCCTGGGCTATGGCTTCCATTTCACATCCACTCATCACGGTTTCTAATGAAGAGTGTGAGTGAGGGTTTATGCTTGAGGTATATTTGAAACCTGTTCCAAAGCAAGCAAAGTCTGGCAAAGATGACTAATCATTATAGGTGTGCAACAACCTCTCTGGATCTGCATGCAAACCCTTTATTGCTTATGTGCTTCACAGAGGGATTTCCAAAACCCTTTGGTAATGTGATTATCAAAGGAGAGATGACTTAACACATAGCTCTATGTATACATTAGTACCTGTTCCACATTTTGGGGGCTACTACCTATGTGGTACTCTGGGGATACTTTGTTTTCTAAAAGTGGATAGCTATGCTTCCTTAGGCTTATAGCTTTACAGCATGAGTTTGACACCAGGTATCTATCTGTATGATACCCTTTTGGAGGATGTGTGTGTCATCTGGAGAATAAAGTATAGCCCACAGTATGCATTTTCATCAACCGTGGGCAGACATATCCCTACTGTGCTTGCTTGTACCTAAGAAAGCTATATGCCAAACAGGAGTGGTCTCAGGACTGAGTGCAGGTGAATACCACTTGTTACTGGCATAGAATAGTACATGGAGGCTGCAAATGTTACTGTGTGTCCTACGTCTGTGCGTCAGTTGTCAAACCATCATCAAAAATAATTTATGGTCAGTCTGTTGAGGTTATGTCTAATACCAGTATGTGGGATGGGTATGATTTGCTGGTTAGCTATAGCTTGGCTGTGTTGACCTCCCCTCCCTCAGCTATAGCCTTGTTGACTGGCTTGAAGTCTACTAGGTGTAGGAGCCATGATCTGGCCTTTAGAGAACCTAAGTGGGTATGGTGCAGTGTTTGCAGGTTCATAATGTCTCTGTTAATGAGTTCCATAATGCTGTGCTCCATAGCCTTCCAGATAACATTGGTCTGGCTTATAGAGTGAGAGTTTCCAGGACCTGTTGTAGTTCTACCCTTAATCAATTTATGTTAACATTTGCACTGGGTGTGACGAGAGTGGACAGGTTTAAGAATAAGTATATTAGAGGGTCAGGCCAGGTTTGAAGGTTAGTAGACCATGCCAGATATGCAGGATTAAGTTGGTTTGTACATGTGCTGTGGAGGGATGCAGAGTATATTGTGAAAAAGATGCTAAGGATGAAGCTGCCAAGTAACAGAAAAAGAAGAATGCCTAAGATGAGGTTTATGGCTGTGGTGAGAGAGGACATGCAGGTGGATGGTGTGACAGTGCAAGATGCAGAGGGCAGGAAGACATGGAAATAGATGATGTACTGTGGTGAACCCTAATGGGAGCATCTGAAAGAAGTAGACGTTGTAGCTCAACCCTTGTGGACTGTGAACACCATTACCGTACGTCATTACACATGTATGTAACCTGTATAGAGGCTCCATCTGGACAAAGCATTTAGGTGAGTGGTGACTTCATATATCAGCTTGTGTATGACACAGCCAGGGACACTGTCCAGTACCATTGCCACTGTGGTTTGGACCTTGTTAAAGAGATGTTTTAACTAGAGTGTCTGTGAATCATCGGGTATTACGTTCTGCAGGTCTGGAAATGTGGCCCTTGTATAGCGACAGGGTGGTGAAATCCGCATTCAAACTGTCTGACAAGGAATTGGTAATATCAGTCAGTTAAGTGTACTTTGTGACCATTTACATTAACTGTGACCCAATCTGAGATTTCCCCTGTAGATTATGAACAACAGTAAAGACAGCTTTAGTGTTGTCTTTGGAATCGTTGCCATTTTGTATTTTGAAGCTTGCCTTGTATGTTTATTGAGGGATTGAATTTTTCAAATGATACTGACCAGAGAGGTTATCCCTTCTTGGTATATAACTCTTTTTTGGTATAACATCACACCTTCTATTATATATTTAGTTTATGGCAGGGGTCCATGAGACTAATGCACTTTTACTGTATAAGTGAGAATTTCTTGTGTTTGTGATAGCACAGTCCATGCAACCCTGTAGGTGAACAGTGAGCATTAATACAGGATTATGCAGCTGGGACACTATTAACCTTAGTAATGCAAACCAATGTCAGATAGGAACAACATCATCACCCACAGCACAGTGTCAACCCATGTCATATACACGCATGCATACTCAAGTTCCAAAACGTGTGTAGTACAATGCATACTGGCCACCAATAGAAACTATGGAGTGTTAACACTGGCCAATACAGGGCATGTCACTCTGCCCATGTGTCCAATATGCATGTACATTCAGGCAGTGCACCTCCACCATGTTCACAAATGTACACCGGCAAACCTGTGCTGCACACACCCCACACTTTCTGTCCACTGTATAACACATGCTGACACAACTACACACATCAGCCAAGTGGCACATGGGCAAACTAAACACAATTGGAATAAACACTGGTGGAAACAATACAACATGGCTAATTACAGCTTTAATGCATCATGCCTGCTCAGCTACACCTTCAAGGATATCATTACACTTTACTGCTGACAACATGCTACACATTCAACCATTGCTATACATTATCAAAGTCACCCTGTGCATCAGCACCATGTTATACTGTTCCTGCATCAATGTTACAGATGACAGGAGGTGGTACAGTTTTCATCATTTGCACAGGGTGTGTTGTTGGTTTGCCAGAGGCATACACTGAGCCATAGAATCGACATGTGTGTGTGAGGGCCATGAGTACTGTTATGGGCCAATGTTGATGTAATGTGTGCGGGTATGTGTTTGCCCTAGGTTTCTGGTTTATGTGTGTGTGTCTGCATGCACACAGTTCCACCATGTGGCTACCATATACGGGGATTTGTGGGACAGCTACAGACTGTACCTGGCAGGCTTTACAGATCACCCTCACTGGCCACGGATACGGAACCTGTGCCTGGCAGGGGTGCTACAGACAGTATCAGGTACTAATCCAGACTGGGTACTATCCTCAGAGGTTGACATATGTCCATTGGATCCAGGTCCCTGCTGGGAATGGCCAGAGCCACGTGCATGTGGTCTTCTAGGATGGTCTATGGACAGCCCTCCCAACATTACTGGGGCTGGTACTGGCACTACGGGAGCAGCTGTGACTTGCTGGATGTCTACGGCGACATCCAGCTGCTGATGTTGCTGGCATACATCCACGTCGACATCTCAACCATCCCACACTGTCCTGACACATGGACATGACATTGTGTAGGACATCCAGTGTCTCACCCCAATGTCTTTCAATGACCTCAGTGTAATTACGTATGGCACCTGCTAGGTCACGGACACTGTCATTTACAGAAGTGTTATGAGCCCTCTGTGCCCTTAGTCCTTGTCTGGTGTACTGCTCCATTTGTGCTTCTGTCTCCATGACAGCCTGGAACATGCATGTGTTTGAAAGAGTTGTGGCACGTCTGTCAGGGGCATGATGACCAGCAGTGCTCTGATGAGAACCCCTGGGCATCTGCCTATGTGGTACCATTCCAGACATCTGGCTATGGCTGTTGTCTCCTGATACATGTGCCATAGATACCACACTGTCCTGGCCAGTGCCAACTGTACACTGTCCCTCAGCTAAGGGCAATGGTGATGATGGATGTACAGGCAGTATGACTGTGTGCATGGATGGGGTGGAAACTTGTGTATTGTCAATTGGTGGCCCAACAACAAACCCTGACAAACCTGCCTGTGCCTCAACACACCTTTCCTCATGATCACTGTCTGTCTCAGTGACATCAGGTTACCTGCTGTACTGAACCAGCCCCACCTCATTACCTGTGAGAGGAAAACAGGAAACACACTTTAAGACCTGAACATGATGTCAGACCACATGCACACATGCGCACATGCACACACACAAATACACTCCCCCCTAAAGCAGACACACACACACAACACCAGCAATCTCAGAACATACACAATAGCAGGTGATGGTGGGGTACAGTATCACAAGCAAAACAGTCATATCACACGTCAGCATGCAGGACATGTGTTGCTCAACAGCATGCAGTGCAAGTGTAGACAGTCCTTCTTACTATACATGGCTTTGATGCATGTGTTTTGTTATTAGGTGATTGGCCTCCCCCTGGACACAACATTGCTGTGCAAGTATTCAAAACTCTGTAATGCACTGTGCACCATAACTCACAGGTCTACATACAATGGCTGGATGTGTATCTGTGTGTCAGATAGGTATCCAATGCTGATTACAGCCTCTGTGTCTTTAGCAAATAATTGTGGACACAGTTTTAGCACATGCATGATGAGTATTCATCAGTGGTGCATGTATAATTGATGGAATACCATTCGTCCACATACCCAATGTACAGTAGTTATGGTGAGTGTAGATCATATTGTGAACATACCAGTGTCATCCATGATATGGCATGCTAAAACACAACTGCATATTTAAACATCACACATACCCAATGTGTGTCATATGACCTAGCCACTCAATAGCATCATAAGACGTATATGTGTCAGTTGTGCAAATGGTGATTGGTATGCATATTGTTTAGAGGTACATATGTTTGCACACACACAACATTAAGGTGTATAGCAATGAAAGCTATGTGTAGTACTGTGGTTACAATAACTGGATGGGGTATAGTACCATAGGCCATCATCATGAAGCATCATGTGGTCACTCAAGGCTACAAATGTTTCCCAAACCAGCACTAATCATGCTGTACCAGATCTGTACTACCTTGGCTACATTCACCATTTCAAAACCAGTTGTTACATGGGTTTGTAAGGAGGCCAATAAGGAGCATTCCCTGACATTAATGTGTAGTGCGTTGCAGCATGTTTAAATGCTCCATGATAGGCCTCTACCTCTCAGGTATATTATGTGTAATGTGTGGATGAGATTTTGGATACTGGAGTGTGTCTTTACAGAGGGTTTGTGAATCCTTTGTGTAGCATGTTAAAATGCTCTGTGTATGACATCGTTGTGTATGTTATGTGTATGTTGAGTATCAACTTTGCCTATCCAATGGTCACTACAGTGTAGCCATATTTGTTTGAGATGATCTGGGTATTGCATGTGTTTGAGGCAGCTAATCACATTAGTGGGATGTGTGTGGTCTTACACCAAACATGCACACCATGCGTTATGGGTAGGTGTGTTACATGTGTACATGGCCTACACCTTAACTATGACATGCACTTTTTATTTACAATAATAAATGTAGAACACACTCACCAGCATCTGTCTGCTGCCTTGATGTCACCCCAGATGGACCTACATAGAGATGAGACAGTTTGTCAGTGGCCACAACTGTGGCATTGCTACTGTGTGTTTGCAATCTTACAGTGGAACAACAGTTTACATTCACAGGCCTACAGATTATGTTCCAAATGATCAGTATTGCACAACAATAGGCTACACATCTTCTAACTACACACTCCACATCTCACATATGCATGATCTACCAATACAGATAACAGTAGTCTACAGATATGCCATGTTACCTGCATGCTCCATGTGTGGTTGCTGGGTGGCTCCAACCTCCATCATGGTGTATGTCTGCTGCTGTTGTTGTTGGGCAGGTGCCACGAGGCTCAGGAGCAGCTCCTCCACTCTGGTGAGGGATGGATGGATATTAACACCACCTCCTGTTGCAAGCTGTTGTCTCCACACATCAGAAGCACACTGACGAACATGTCTGAGTAGATCACTGCAGTGGTGGCGTACCTGCTCATATGTCCGATTATGCAGGCCTACTTCATTGACCCTCCGGACAACATCTTGCCACATTGCAGTACGCTCCTGCTGGTTCTGGCTGGTTCGTGAGAACATTAGACTGTAGTGCTGAATCATACAGCTAGTACTGATCTCATCTTCAGCACTACTATAGCTGGGATTTCTGTGATGTGCCATGATCCCTGGAAGACATAAAGAAAAAATATGTCTGAGCAAGTCATATGGCACATTTAACATTATACAGTACAGATATCACTGAACTGCCATATATAGCAACCTATTAGCTAACTGAGAGTGAAACACTTTAACTACCACTTATCACTGCTCACCCCACAACTGCTTGAAAGTGCCTGGCTCACTCTATCTAATGAACCATGTTCTGCACAGCAACAAAATAAAATCACTATATAAGACTATACAAGAGTACCTGGCACACTGTATGCAACACAATGCACCACCTAGCCACAGCAGATATACATCAAGCTGATGTGTAAAGAAATATGTCATCCATCACGAGTGTAAGGTCCAGTAAATGTATTACTATTATACCACACAACTTGTTAATGGCAAACCCGTGGCCAAAATATGTGCACAATTGGGAATATAGTTTGCATACTGCTGTAGTCCACTATAAATGTTGCTAGATATGCAGTTATATGTTTTACCACACATATGACAGAGGACATGTTACAGACATACCCACACATACATCAGACATAATTACAAGACACAAAGGTATGGCAACCCAGATAAGCTTTACGTGTGTACTATACAGTACTGTGTGTCAGTACTTACAAAACATTAATCTTGGGGAATGTAATCTGTGATGAATAAAGGGACCACTCAAAACAGTGGATGCAAGCAACGTGGACATACACCATACTTTGCTGTACAGGCCCAGAGCTTCAAGTAGTACTACAGTACACACAGGATTTGGATTCAACATCAGTACCAGTCAATAATCATAGATGTAGTGCTTTAGCCTCCAATGACACACCCCAGTTAAAACCAAGGGACTTAATTACACTGTAATTGGGAAAGTGGCCTAATGGTTAAGGTGTTTGCCTTACAAACATAAGGTACAGGGTTTGAATCTCACAGGGGATAACTGGCTAGGCTTAAAATGGCTCGCAAGGACATTTAGCCTAGTACTAATCTATGAACCTATGTATGCCATAGCACTTTTTCTGCCTAGCAACAGAATACACAGCTTTTGCTGGGATCAAAGCAAGGACCCATAATACCATGACATAAATAGTTTCCCATTAAGCTATCCCACAAATACATATCTTTGACGTATTCACAAACACATTGACCATCACAGTCAGTCAACAGTATAGAGAATGTATTGCAACAAATAGATGTAGGTGTGTATGAGTATATATGACTCTCTCTCTCTGTCTCTCTCTCTCTATATATATATATATATATGTGTGTGTATATATACATATACACATCCATTGGTGTACATATACATATATATGTAGGCACATATACATTTCACCTTTCATAGTGGGAATATCAATTATACAAAGGATGTGAGGTGTACAGTAATGTAATAATATCGCACAGTCTTGTGATAAATGCATTGAAAGTGTTCACAGCCCAGGTAGCTTTAGCAGGCCTCACTGGCTTCAACATTGCAAAGTGAACAAACCACCCACACTGTTTAACCACCACATGTCATATACCAGCACTGTATGCTGTCTTGTTTGTCACAAACTAAAACATACGTACAAATATGCACATACTAACCTTCACCAACATATATATCTCCACCCTTCACAAACAGTTGCAATATGTCCCCTGCTCTATGCACATATACAGATGTGAATATATATGACACATATATATTTATCCGTATGTGTGTGGCATACACACACAAGGTGCACACTGTTGTAAGTCCCTGGACCTCACAGCTGAACTGTTGGACCTTGCTGCAACACAAACAGGTGTCACATGTGAACACACACTAACATTAGAGGGGGTATATATAGCTACAAATGCTAGATAAGCATATTAGACTGCTACAGCAGTTGCCAATGCTAAGCTACACTTTAATATGACTATCATGCATGTGTTGCTCTGTCACACCCATGTTTATATAATGGCAGCACTAATCCCCCCAACAGCCATTGGCAACATTACTGTACAGAACACAGATAACATGGATCAGATTTTTGACAATTAATGCTGAGCTACATATTTCACAGGTATGTCCCACTGCCCACAGGTACACACTGTATTGTCCATAGCAGTAGTTAAGCAGGACATCTGTGCATAGATAAGTACTGCTGCCACATATGAATGGTTTACATTCTGTAGACTACTCTTCAAAAACATCTACTACATGCCAGTAAATGCATATGTGTTACATACCTTTCCTTTGTATGATTTGGTATTATTTCTTTTTCTTTTTCCTTTTCTCTGTCTCTCTCAGTCAGTCTCTGCAATAGAGTGATTGAGTTTGTTTGCGGCGATTGCAGCCTGCTTTTGTAGGTATTTGCACATGAGCATGTGATGGCCTCTACACCAATTAGTGGCCGCCATTTGCTAATTGCATGCAGCCTGCTGTGTAGTAATTCCAGTAATCACTGTCATAGCAACCCAGTACTATAAATTGCTAACTCAGGTAAGCGTGGCCCTTTTAGCTTTCCAAGTTGGAGATCATTCTTGTTTGCTGTGGACATCATTGTTTAAGACAGAAGGCTGGTATAGTTCTTATATCAGAAGCCAGGGGTGTAGCCAGTGATTTACATTTTGTACTCAGACCTAAATGTTGCTGCTTCTAGTACATACTTGTCAGTGTAGAAATGTACTCACCCCTCAAAATGCTAACCCAAGATACATGGGAGGATGTACTTTCTTTTCAAATTTTACAATTAACTGCAATACAAAGCTAGTTATTGAGATGTATTCCTTTGGCACAAGAATTGTTTGTGAACTGCTATACTGTGAATAATCATTTACTCAGTTCTAAACAGTTTGTGCTTTTTTACTGTTAACATTAGCACAAGCTGCTCAAGAAAACTGGACACATTTCAGTACTGTGAGTATGCTTACCTACATCCTTGGTAGACCCTGCACACACAGGTATATTCTACATTTATTACAGAGAGCATACGTATTATTGTGTGAATTTTATCTTGCTGGACTTACAGGGTTGCTGTGTACATGTTAGTTTATCAAGGCAAGTAATCTGTCTACGTAACTCCCAACTGTGGATATATCCAGATGGTAGCCAGAGATTAGCCTGTTATTCTTTGTGTGTGCACCACACAGGTCTTTTCAGCACTAGAGCAATGGCATTGCTACAGTTGGTTGCTACCAGTACATGGCTACATCCTTTTATATTTCAGTGTTGTATTCCTACATAAGGGTATGCTTCCAGAACTCCTTCCAAAGCTATCTGCACAGTGTAACAGCAGAAAGGCTGATATGCCTCTGTGTTTCTGCTTCTGCCAGACCTCTCAAACACTCAGGTACATATTTGAACAGACTCAGGGAAAAGTAGAGAAAAAGTCAGGGACACCTTTAAAATATTAGTGCCATTAAGTTGAGACTTTGAGAGAACCAAAGCATATGGATTAATACACCTTTTCTGAAGTAAAAGAAGTGTCTAACTCTTAATTATTGTCATTACTCATTATGTGTAATTCACCACCTTTCTGGCCAAAGTCAGTAGTTTTCGGAGGGATTCAGAGGGACAGAGCTAAATTTTGTTCCAAAATGAGGGACATACCTGAAAATTAGGGACAGTTGGGAGGTATGGCCTCTGCCCTAAACAGATATGCCAGTGTTTGTCCTGCTGTGATACTGTGTGGGTTTGTAAAGTGATGGTGTAACATTATTTCCTGCTAGAATGGCTGCTTCTCTTATCACAGTCATGTAATGTAATCCCACAACAACTGTTGGTAAATATCCACAGAACAAATTGTGTGGTATGGCGTTCCTATTTTTCCTTTACATTCACTCATTCTGATGCATGATATATTTATTTCAGCACCAACTTGTATATCTACCGTGGCTTAGTGGTACTTCATACAGTGTAGTGTGTACAAGGTCCCGGGTTCGAGACTGACAGGTGTTTTATTTTGCTGCTGAGCAGAACAAGGGCCCCTCACATACAGAGTGACTAAAGCACTTTTAAGCAGTTGTAAGCAGGTTTGCGCAATGCTTAGCAATGCTTAGCTAAGCGCAAACACGCGCACACTTGCGCAAACCCACTAACTACTGCTTAATAGTGCTTACTCCCGCTAACCCCCACGCTCATTTCTTAGAAAGAAATGAAAATGGGGAGATAGGAAAGTGGTGAAAAAGGGGCACAAAGAGGGAAAGACAGTAGGTGAAATAGCTCGGGATGTGCAGGATGGGTGTAGGGAAGGTCCATAGCTGCCTATTTCTTAAACAGCAACAGCTATGCATATGGAATAAATTTAGAGGTAAATATGAAACCTTCAACCCCTGAGAGAGGGGTAAGGACAACAAAGTATGTTGTAATGCCAATTAAATTACATTTTGTGTGTCCAGGGGACATGTGTGCAAAATGGGCAGCTATGTATGGGGCGTAATTTTTTTTTTTTGGGAGCAGATTGCCCTCTTTTTTCAGGTGAGAGTGGAATGTGGGGTAGGAGAAGTAGGTATATTTGGGGAGGTAGGTTGGGGAGGTAAACAGACAAGACAAACAAGACGCATACAGGGGCGGAATATGACACGTGGTGGGTGAACACCATTGACGGGGAGGGATGTTTGGAAATCACAAGCCCATGAGCCCACAGATGGCAACAGTGGAAATGAGATCCCCACCCATGGGCAGTCACCACTGCACCTTCACAGCCCAGAGGGTGGGTGTGCTGGGGGCTGTGTAGGAGGGGCAGGCTGACCCGGGAGTTGCGCCACTCATGCCTCAAGCTGGCATAGAGGTTCTGCAACAGAATGCTCAATCTCTCTACGCACCACAGCCCGGACCGTTCGAAGGGTGATAGGTGGCCCTCCTCCACCCACGCTTGCACGGGGGGGGCCAAGCCCCATCCCCTGCAGCACTTCCACCTGAAGGTGGTACAGGGCCAATGGAGGAGGAGGTCTCAGGCTGGGCACCGGACCTGCTGGTCCCAGGTGCCATGGCCAGCTGAGGTTTGACAGGTGGGTCCGCTGGGACCGGCCTTCCCATACGAACTATGTTTTGGAGAATTTAATAAAGATATGTGTTAGTAACAGTCAACAGCATTCCCAGTTAGTTATAACAGCATGCAGAAGTATTCCCATTAACCCAACAAACCAGAGTTTCAACAGTTGAAAAGCAAGCATAACACATGCATATATAGAATAATAGTGGACATTACAACAGCATGCAGTTTTAATTGATAGCAACATGCCACCAATATTGTGGTATTTGAACAGGGCACATGCATAGAAATGAATGCAAATATTTATAAACCAATAGGAAATATGTCCCAACAAATGTTTTGAGATTAGACATACCCGTTGAGGTGTGGAATTGCATTTTTTATGCACATACAGTAGGGTGGAAAAGATAGCTCAATTAACAACTTATATATCCTTCTAGTTTACACTACATTCCTATTAACTGCAGTTATATGTCCCTTACATGTATTGTTACACTACCCAATGTTCTTCTATTGTGCAATTGGATTTTGCTAGATCATTATATACATGAGCTGTATCTGACATATAAACTGTCCAGGATGCAGACTTTACCGCTACATATTTTGAGAGTTGCTCACACACACTACTGCTGTGATGGTACACTGACAGCTCTAGTTTCATATAATTATCTAGATATGTTCAGGTGAAATTATCAGTTATATGTTAACAGCTCCCTACATTTCTGGCAGCACACTGACATTTCTGGGGAACACAATACCAAGCTACTCATGTGCCAGGAATTATACCTTTATTAAAGAATTATTACACCTTTATTTATTGGGTTAAACCACTTTTTTGAAAGCTCTTTCATTTATTTTTATATAACAGTACATGCAGAATAATTACTAACCTGCCTAGTGACGCAGCCTTTGCAGCCTATCTTCATGGGCTTGCTAATTCATAGCCCAGACACCTGCAGCTGTGAATTAATACAGTGATAATGAGACATACCTATCCATAGTATAGACAAGAATAGCAATTCTTAAATACTTAATACAATGGCTACTTACTCAGTAGTGGGGCATTTGCCATCTCACAGGCCTCCTGGATCCACTGGTCCAGTTGATCCTACTCGCATCGCTTCAGGTCAGAGTAATGGTGCCTGACCTGCTCACCAGTCCGAGGAACGCCAGTGGCACTGGTGAGATCCCGAGCTAGACAGTTCCAAGCCTTCGTTTTGTATTGGGTGCCCTGGTACTGGCCCCACAGGAGTCTTTCCTCATGATTGTGGACAAGGAGCCAAACCATTACTTTGGTCTCCTCAATGCCCCAACGTTGCGATCTAAATCTAGTGCCTTCTCCAACACCAGCCATGCTGACTGCAGAAGGGAGCTACAACTAGTTATGGCAAGTATTCCCGCCTGTGGAGCTTAAATATGCCTCATTTCCCACACTTATTTGTGATTGGCCAGTTTTGAAAAGACTCAGCTGTAGGCACACCTGCTTAGCTGATGTTAGCAATTTTTAATATTCCTTTGACAGATATGTGTCTGTTGAAAGTGCATGGTTATGAAATGTTGTCATGGCTTAGTGGTTATGTAGTGTGACTATAGTGCACAGTATCCTGAGTTCGATCCCTGTCACTGTTTTTTATTTTCCTACTGGCCAGACCTGAATGGCTAAGGTACAGTGAAGAAGGTGTGGCCATGTTTAGCCAACTTTGCCCGACGTTGCTCAGCGTTACCTGACATTGCCCAATGTTGTGCTGGTTAGCGCGGTGCACAGCTATGCATAAACATGTTCTGTTTGCACTAGTTTGCACGATGCACAGCTCCATGCAAAAACATTGCACTAGTTAACGCAGTGCTCAGCTACAAGCAATTAAATATAAATATGCTCAGTACTGGTAAAATGTGCTTAGCAGTGCTTTACAATGCTTAAAATAATTTACTCATGCATTAGTATGCATAACCATTTCACCTTCCTATAGATTATATATATATATATATATATATATATATATATATATATAAAATTCGTTCACTACTACATATAACATTTCAATGCTTTTTACAAAACTTTAAATACATGTCAGGAAATATTTTTGTATACAGACTTCCAACAGAAAATGAAAAGTGTAGTGGTGGGACTCGAACTGGGAATGCCTCCTCTTTGTGCGAAGGCTCTAACCACTACGCTATTGCTATTCCGCTTAATTTGCATATATTTTTCTTATTATCATCTTCGGTGTCTAAACTGCTAACTGTAGCTAAGCAATGGGCAAACCCACGCAAATACGGGCAGCTATATCAGAAATGAAAAAAAAAAAACATTTCTTTTACTTTTTATATTTGTACGGGGTTTACTATATGGGGGAGTTTAGTGTTAGAATGTACACGTGAGCGGATTTGCTCATGTAACTAGACATTTCCCGAGTTTCAAACTTGTAGGGGCATGGATTTTTGGACTGATCGGCAGTCTGACATGCCCCCTACACTCGTCCACGCTCCATGTTAGTTTTAGAGTTGAGGCAGCGTCCTCATTAATATGCATGGCATGCTGCCGTCTTACTGTTAGACTGACTCTTCTGTGTAAGACTAATTTAGTCTTACATGGAAGATTAGTGAATCCTAGGGAGGGATATTTAAGGGCATAAATAATGCCTTCAGTATTGCAAGAAAAGTTCCAGTTGGATAAAATGTAATATTATTTATCTTTGTAAAATAATGTACCACTAACTGACAAGTACTACAGTTATTACCAGGAAAGCTATCAAAAGCAGCTGAATACCTAGTAATATTAATATCAGGGGACACAATATAACCATAAACAAGCATATCTTTTAAATTGTGTCCATGTGTATATGAGATAAAAGGAACTTTACATAAAATTTTAGATAGTTCCCTATCCCTCATAAGACATTTCCAATAATATTTCAACACATCCTCTATTTTTTCACTTATAATATTATGTTTATTTATTTTTATTTATTTTACATTTGTTGACCGGGCTAGTCTAGCTGGACATATATCCGTTTTCAGTAGAGGCCCGGGGAGAAAAGCTCCAATTACATGAAGTAAGAAAACATTTCAGCAAAAAACAAAGCAAACTACAAAAAATACAATGGTAGGCTTGTGTCAGAATTGAACAAAAAAAAAAACAACTAGCAAACACAAGGCAAGTTAACCAAAAACAGCTGGTTAACAATACAAATGTCAGGAATGCAGCATACTAAACTTAGAATAATAAAAACTTATAAGAAAATCACAAGTGGTCATATGTCATGACAACTTATCACCCCTTTATGGAGGCAAACTGTTTTGGATAAGATTTTATAAATATATCTATAATCAGTTGCATCTGAAAATAAATTTTAGACTCTACACACTTTATCAATTTGTATGTCTTTACTCCTTCCACATCTTATAGATCTATAAAAAGGTTTCCAATAATACTCAATATCTTTATATACATTTTCTTCAATTTTTTCTTGATCTTGTCCTACACTATGCTTAATTTGCTTGTCCGGCTTGTTTATTTCAGTTTTCAAAGTTGTAGTTTGACCTCTCTTCCATTTCTTATATTTTTTGTCCCTCATCTTAATAAGGTATCTTGTTCTTATCGAAATGTATCCCACTGATGCTGTATGCCAAGATCCTGATATTAAACATTTTTTTTTTATTTTTTGCACTCAAACCTTCCACATTCCATTTGCAGTTTTTCCACAGAACACGTCACTGCAGTTAGTTTTATATGACTGTTTTGCTTCCACATAATCTCTAATTAATTTTCTGTGCAATGGTTTAGATTTCAGTTTGGCAGAATTATCTAGGAACAAATTCAGCTATATAACCCCATGACTACTGCACATCAGTGGTGGTAAAACTTGACTTGACGTAAGAGTAATTTCTTTAGGAACACAAACAATGTCTAGTATGTTCCATTCCCTAATATTTTTTTTTTTTACAATCTGTAGCAACTGTTGTTCCTGAACATATGTTGTGAATAATTTCCTTACTCGTGTTGTTAAATCAATATTATTCCAATTTGCTTCTGGTAAATTTAAGTCCCCAGCTAATATTATTCTTCCCTTCTGCATCTCATGCAAGAAATGCATGAATTCCTCTAGGTCATCAACACTTTACTTTGGTGGACTGTACACTCCAACAATTGTTATATGTTCTAGGGTTGTCTTTACTGTCACAGTTACACAGTCTATAGTATTGGTGTTATCAGTGAACATGTAATAATCACAGGTCTCATAAGTATCTTTAATCCCTATCATAACACCTCATTTTTTGTTAGAATGTCTGTTACATTAAAAACATTTATACCCTAGCAGAACTGGTTTCCAGTCATTGTTCTTTAACTATGTTTAACAAATAATAACATCAGTCTTCTGGAAATTTAGCAAATTTTCCAATAAAAAAAATATTAATGCTCCTAGCATTAACAATACATCAGTAGCTATCTGTGAACTGTTAAATTTTTAACCTGATAACAATCCTGCTTAGTGTTTGTTAAATATTGCTAAAATATCTTTCTTTCTACTGCCAAATATTCTCTTTCCTGATCTTGTCAAATGTGTGCCATCTGAAGATATTTGTGCTCAAAGCTAGGCTTAAATGCTCTACACGTTTCCGTTTTTTTAAATGGGCCAATTTTTTCCCAGTAGGTATTTTCATTTATGATAACCTGACTACCCTTTCTATATGTGATTTGTGAAAAGTACATCTTAACATCAGTACAAGCTGTACTATCTAAGAGGACTGTAAGTTCCCTACTAGCAGTCAGAGAGTCCATGTGGATGAGATCACTTGTACCAACATGTATAAAAACAGATCTGTACTTCCTTGCATTAAGACATTCCAAGGCTTGTCTTATATCTTCTATTTTTGCTCCTGGTGAGCATAACACTATTCGATGTTCATTGTTTTCTTGGAAAATGTAAGTACCAGTTCCTGTAATAATAGAATCTCCAATTACAAAAGCATCTTTTCTGACCAGATCTAAAGAATCTTCAACTTCTAATACAGCAACATCTGCTCTATCAGTTGTTACAAAGGAATGATCTTCATTATTAGTATTATTAATCCCACTGTTTTCATTGCGTATTGAATCTGCAAACATACAGTTCTCATCCAGCTGGCTTTGTACATCCACAGCTTGAGCCATGCAGTTAACATCCGTCTTTCTCTTCTTTTTTCTTACAGTAATGTTCTTCAATCCTTCCACGTTCAGTTTTGATTTCTTACTTTTCACCTGCCCATTGCTTCTTTTTCCTACCTTCTCTTTTGGAAAAATGATGCCCTTTTCTGTAGACTGAAGGTTTTCTAATTAGAAAAATGCTATAATTTCCTGTAATCTGTGTGTTACATAACAAAGCAGCCTCCTTTTTAGTATGTATGTTCTTTACTTTACAGACATTTATCAGTTTCTTTTTCTTCCTTCTTGTTTGTTGTGAACTTCTTCCTTTCTTCTTTTTGTTTCCTTCTAAACACTCTGAATCCTCCGCTTGCTGAATACTTGCATCCAGAATTCCAAAGCTGTCAGGGGCATTGTCTAGTTTCATAGAGGTTGAATGATCTTTACAGACAATAGACACATAATTTCCTAAATGTGTTCTATTTGCTCTTTGCCTAACATTATTTATCTCACAAGTCCAGTCTTTAATATGTGTAATAAGATTTCTCCAAGCTGTGCCATTTGCACAAGTGAAATCATTATCAGGAAGTCTAGATTTGCTTCTAAAAATGGTAAGCAAACCATCCAGCTTTTAACAAGAAAAACACAGATCACCAGTGTTATTGGGTGTTACCTTTAAATATGCATAGCATTTATTACATTGTACAAGACATTTGTATTTTAGCAAATCATTAATGGCATAGTCATTTAAGGAATCCATATTCAGCTTCAAAGGAATAAAAAATTATAAAAGAAAAGAATAATCAAAAATCAATAACCGCAGAATTCAAAAGAGAACTTAAATTCTATGAGAAAAATCACACAAGCAATATACAACTAAATATTAAGGTATGTACAGTAATGTTGTTGTTCTGACTGTACAAGTTCTGAAAGTCGGACAAAAGCTGTGATTCCTTTACATCGCCCGCTCACTATTGCTTGCAGTCACACTTCTTTTTAACAGTAAAGATCAATAAATCACAAACCAAGATAGGATTGTTTAGATAAGCTCTGGATTGTCCTCTCTGCAGTCTGTGTGAATTTATAGTTGACTAGGCCCCTTGGGATGGCTAGAGCTTGCCTGTCTAAAGCCTATCCCTTTCTAACAACCAACAGTGAAAATTGAATGTAAAACAACAAAATATAAATCAAAGTAAATCTACTTACTTGTCTACAAGCTACCGTTCCTTCCTACAAACTGTGAAAATACTGATAAATAATAAAATATAAATTCAATTAAAAATTCTCTTACCAGTTAACTCCATAGTAAATTGCAAAACAAGGTAGGATTGTTTAGATAAGCTGTCTGACTGATAATGTCCATATAGTTAAAGTAGCAGAAGCTACCTAACAAAACAAAAATATACCTTGTGGCATTTCTTAGGGATCAGTAATGGGACCACTTCTGTTTGACATCTACTTCTCAGGTCTCCAAAGCACTAACCCAAACATATGGTTAACTACATTTTCTGATTGCTGTAATCTGGGTGTTGTCATTAGCTCAGCATCTGCTATGGTGTTGCTACAGCAAGTGATAAACCGTCCACATCAATGGTGCATTATAAACAGACAAATACAAATAATTAGTACACAAATATTGATAGCACACTCACAGAATAGACAATATCCCACTGCAGACTTATACATTCATCACAGATTTTACCACCTTCAAAAACAACTCCCTCTCCTATCTATTCAAACAGAGCAAAGAGCTAGAAAGACCCTAGAGGTTCCTAACTAAAAATATCACAGTACTAAAAACCCTCAGATACCATGGCAAACTTGAAGCTCTGACCACATATTCTCTTTCAGACTCCTACACACTGGTTTATATCTAGCATTCCTTGATGTTAAGAACCAAACCATTCTTGATCTCTTACACCTCCTCAAAACAAATCATGTTTCTAAAACACTTGAGCAAAAAACTTGAATCTTCACCAACAAATAAATAATACATACTGGAGTATGATGTCCCAACTCTGGGCCAGTAATCAAGGAGCCTGAATCTTCACTAATGACACCAGAGAGGGACGTTCACTTGGAACAAAAATGGATACACCCAGTATTCCCAGATGCAGCTCTCTGCATCATGTAGAATTTCCCTTAAGAGCAAACAGGGAACACACTCAATCTAGGGTCCTGATTTCCCTATCTGTCTCCATCCAGGTCCCCAGTAAGACTCCCCAGTGGCACAAGTATAGGGTTGAGACTTTAGCCGAGTGTCCATGCCAAGTTCTCCAGCATTCTCTTGGTGAAACCAGTGCTTCGTGCCCCAGCTCCAAACAGCTGACACACACACACTCTTTGAGATTTGATTTACACACACACACACACACACACACACACACACACACACACACACACACACCTGGGAAAGGCTGGCACAGATTTACTAGCTATGCCCCCTTCTGCCCAGACTATAAGGTAGTTACACTGCCACCAGACACTCAAAAACTAACTAGTCTATGGCTCTTGCAAAAGTACCCAATTATAGAGTGAAATTAATATTAATATAAAGGGTAATACTGACCAAACAGCAAGGCTTTCAGGAGCGGCCAGAGCTGTCACCAAATATATATAGCTCACCTACTCACCTACAACTGAAGGACTGTAAAGTGCAATATACAAACTGTGCAATAATTCAGTCTAATCATAGATATGCTGCTATTAGTTCAATTTTACTTTGACAATATTACCTTCATATTGTTCCTTGTCTCCTGTTCCGGGATGGGTGTGGGTCACTGCTGTCCTACTTTACTTACTAATTGTTACTTATTAAATTTCTACTGTGATATTTTATTAAATTTTCTCTATGTGCACTGAAGTGCAAAGAGACTTCAGTTTCCTGCATTGAGAATGAGACATTGTAATTTTGTTCAGCTACACTGCTGTGTAGTTCTGAATGATGATAAAGTTTTCTTTAACTTTGAAAAGTACTCTCACAAATTAAAATATTCTCTAAAAGACCAGCTACAAATAAAAGTTTAAATATATTTAATAATAAATAAGAAAAGAACATGAAAATACAAAATATCTATTTACAATAAACACCAGAGTTTCATTCACAAGAAATATTAAAATAACACAGACAGGCAGGTTCACACAGTTACAGAAAAATGATACTTAACTAATCCTACTATAGTTTCCTGACTGATCTAAAGAATTTACTATTCCTTAGTTGACTTACTACAGCAAAGAAAGATGAAGTAGGTGAGAGGTCTTTCCTTGTCAGGATATGAAAACAGACTGCTCTGAGACTTCAGTTTCAGCTAGTATTAAATATTAGTTAGTGATGGATTACAGAAGAACATCACATATATCTGGTCCTCTGATTTCTGGTTTCCTTGCAATCTCCCATTGCTAGAAAATGCCAGGATTTATAACCTATGTGTCAATAATACACATACAAAGACCTTTGCTCAGATGTGTTGCAGCTTCTGGAAGTCATAAAACAATTTCAAACTTCTACCCTTCCCCGGTAGCAATTAGCTCACTGCTAAAAATAATACAGAAGGCTTCCTAATGTTTGTTTTCCCAGACATTTTGTATCTGGCTGCAATCAGAATACAATCTTTATGGCCTAAATTAAGTAATTTTATTTTGTACAATTTTCAAAGTTAGGTGGATTGAGATTAACCTCTTCTCTTCAAATATTCTCTGTTAAAACATATACATTTAAACAGTTACAATACATGTATGCTTCTTTTTCTGTCCAGCAGGGCACACTGTTAAGCCCATTTTTAACACATGCAGCTTTACAAATACATTTGTCAAATCAAGCATCTGTACAAATCAGTTTGATATACACATGACATATAATTCTTCACAAAATTCCAGCTAGCGGTGCTGGCATATGTTACACATCCACTGCCCTACTTCTCTTGGCATAGCTGGCAATAGCTCACATTGTCACATGGAGGAACAGAGTTATTACTGAACACTTTACTCACCTCTGGAGTAATATTCTCATTACCTGTATAACAGAATGGTACTCCTATTTCCTTTTCCCCAAAGTCTGATGACTGGAAGCAGGAAATGCTGTATGAGTGGATATTTGAAAGGGTGATTATCTTCCAGAGACTGACTCTTGTCTTGTAAACTTTATGATCTATGACATGAGGCAACTTTACCCAGTTCTTTATTCAAATTATAAAGTCAGCAGAAAATATTTTGTTAATTTTCTGCCTGTGAATTGTGAGCAGATTATTCTTGTCAAATGTATTAAGAGTTTGGTATTTCAAAGATTAACAAGAGTCTTTACACACAAACTGCTAAGCTAGGGTGTCAGTGCATGATGATATATTAGATGAACTTTCATTCAGCATCAAGGACCTTGAACAGAAGGCATGAAAAGTAGCCACAGACTTTCAAATAAGAAACCAACTTTGAGAAATGGCAGCCTGAAAAAATTTGACATATTAGAAGGAACACAAGGTGCAGGATCTACTGTTTGTTATATATTTCACCACAACACAGTTGGGACCATCACTCTTACATTTACTGGAAAAACTCAGTCAGCACTGGCTTCAGAATTAATGCAAAGCCCATTACCAATTTAACTAATTGTCTAACCTTGGGATATATAAGCAGTGTTTTAACCTAACATAATTTACAGTCACACCGCTCAGCTATTGCTGATTCGCAGAACTTTCAGTACTTTGCTTCATATTTTTTGCCATGTTCATCAAATATTTTTGATTTTTCTGGTAAATCACCAGGGATTAAATAAGTTGTTAATGTCAAATATGGACGGTGCAGTGGTTAGCGTTGTCCTCTCACAAGACGTTCTCCGGTTCGATTCTTAGTTGGGGTGCCTTTTGTGCAGAGTCTATGTCCTCCCTGCATTTGCGAGTGTTTTCTCATGGTGCTCCAGTTTCCTTCCACATTCCAAAGACATGCGTCTGGAGCATTTCTCCCTGGGTCTCCGCTGAAAATGGACTATGTCCCAGTTGGGAGCACCCCAGCAAACTAATGTTAAATAAAAATAAAAGATATTAACCGGTTTCATGCTTTTTACTGATCAGAAAATGAAGGTTTATGCAAAACCTGCTGTTCTATTAATGCTTTATTATTAATATTAACATTGATGTTTGTTATTAATGTTTTAAGTAAATAAGAATAATATTTTAAATTGTCCCTGGTTTTGGGCTTTTGTGTCCCGCATTATTTTTAGCTTTGTCTTGAATTCATTCTCTTAAATAACCAGGATGTTTTAGTCATACACTCAGCTTCTTTACTCAACATTTGTGGACAAAGCTAAAAATAGCTGGGGCAAAATCCCAAAATCAATGACACTTTTTAAATAGTACTCCAATTCACTTAAAAATTAACTGAACAATCGATCTTGCATTAGGATGCATTTTCTGTACAAAAAGTGTTAAGAAACCGTCTGTAATCATCCACCAATTACCAAAAAATCAAATACTTTATGAAGGATAGGGTACAGTATCAGGCTGTAACATCAAGGCATTCTGCAAAATACTGGATAGTGCTACTGAAGATTACAGTCAGTCCTAAAAATGTATGTGAATGAAAAAACGTATTGTTCTATTACATTTTAAGTGATTTAATAACTGTCCCTAACTTTGGGGCTTTGAGCCTCAGTTATTTTTGGCTTTGTTTTACATCTAACTGCCTGCTACCTCCCTCAGCTTTTTTTATGATACTCAACTATAAAGAGAGGAAATTACTGTAGCTACAACTGTAAAAATAATCTCCCTGAACAATAGCTTTCTACACTCCGTTCATCTTCATATGTAGTAAGTGTATAACGGAATGACGCAAAACATGACGTTTTCATTGTTCCATTTGCATACTATAAAGGTTTTAAGTGTTTACTATCATTATTTATCTTTAATTCCAGACAATATCAAAATATTGCTTTACGAATAAGTTCTTTCAGCGGTTCCCGGTTAGGGGTGGTGTCCGCTCAAGATTGGCAGTGGAGTTTTACAGTGTCGAGTTGCCAGCCCGGCGCCCTGCCTTCCACAGGATGCACACTCACACATAGGCCAATTTAGAGTATCAAATCGACCTACAGCATGTTTTTGGGATGAAACCAAAGCGCATCCACGCGGCCCCAAGGAGGTCATACAGACTCCGTACAGAAGACACCTAGCCGAGGATCAAACTACAGAACCTCTTGTTGTGAGGCGGCAACGCTAGCCGCTGCACCACTGCCTCCACCACATCTCTAGTTTACTGTCCATCAAACGTGTGATATCAAAACGCAACACGTACTGACGTAAAAACAGGAAGTTATTTTGTAGTCGCAAAGGTCAAACGCGCAGGTACGGGATTTAAATGTATTTTCATTAACTCATAGAAAGCGAGAAAAGATACTTTTGCAATTTGAAGGTAAGCAGTTGCATAAAATATCATGGTCCGTTTAGATTTTAAACAGTGAAAATGTTTGTATTTTATTTTCTGAAGGTACGACCCCATCTCCCTGGGATAAGTATAGAAGTTAAAATAGCAACAAGTGAAGTTCTAGTAGAGTGCTTTGCCGGATTCTTTTGTCCCGAGTTCCTATTAAACTTCACGTTTTCTATTCCGGAGCATTTCATTTATTTCCGTGGATCATTCCCCAACTGACCTTGACCCCTATTATTCTCGTGTCAGTACCGTACTCCCCAAAGTTGTAACCAGATGTGCTTCGTGCAAGCAGCTGAATGCAATATTTTTTTCCTCTGCGAACACCTGTCAGAAAAAAGTATGGCTCATAGAGGCAGACATATCTATAGTCGTCTGAACTAGTGAAATTGCTTGAAAAAAAGTATGCTTTGTTTGAAAATACTTTAATGGTTTAGGAGCAAAACTTGATAAGGGTTTTTCGTTTCTTTAGTGTCTAAGGATCAGCTTGTAGCGAGGTGTCCATATTTTTGAATATGAGATGGGCTGTGAGTGCATAATTAAAATTCTGACTACACCCTTGTCCCCAAGATGAAGTTTACTTGGTGGTTTCAAACCGATGTTAACATCAGCTGGGATTGAAAGGGATGAGAGGATCTTGAGGATGGCTGGTGTTTCTTCCACTCCCAAGTCTTTTGGTAGATCTCAGGACTTCACTTAGTGTCATCCGTGGTGCTGCAGAGAAATCATCTGTCCTTGTTACCCCCTCCATTTTTAGGTCATTTCTGCCACAGGGATGGATCGTAATTGCCTCCAAACTGTAGAACTACCTGATGGCAGCTACTCATCTTACTGTTTGTTCAGTGGAAAGTGGGTGGGTGGATGATTTGTATAGAACTGGACATGTCTTGGCTCGACTACTGATGCATGCACCTTACGTCACCATGGCAAACCCACAGTACAGTTCCACGTGTGCAGAAGGGATTACGGTCACCAGTTTCACTGTGCTAAGCACACATTCCACACCTTGTGCTGTAAGTCTTGTGCTGCTTTCTTTGAGCTGGTGCTAACACTGCAGCAATTGGCTCATCTTCCCCCTTCCAGAATGGGCTAGTTGGCATTGAATGCTCATTGGTCCCCTCCACTTCTAGCTGCTGCAGCAGTCTGCTGATTGAACCTGGATTGTATGAGTCACAGTCAGGGTACTATGGAGCTAACATGCTGTTTTCGTTACTGCTTATAAAATAAATATAGTATTCCTTCCCAGGATATTCTGAGAGAAGCTATTCCTGGTTCATGTGCCACTGGGCTGTTTTTGCAAGATTTCCAAGTGTGCTGTTTGATAGAGCATTATCTATCTACTGACCAAAAGACTACCAGCAATCAGTTAAATAAAGTTAATACAAGACTATGTGGAACAGAATAACTTTGTATTGTTTTTTAGAGGGACAGCTTGCAAGTATTCCTATTTGCCAAATCCTTCAGGTCTGCTGTCATTAACACTGAGTTCGCAAACATACTGCTTGCGGGGAAGATGAGGTGTGCTTGTTTTTATTATGTTATGTTTGTCATTATAACCTATATGGTGTAGGTCATGGCTGAAAAGGTAATCGGTTCAGTTCTCTTATCTGTAAACAAATGATAGTGAAATAAGAATAACAAGTGTAATGTAAAGCACAAGCCAAACTGTAGAGAATTGGGGTTTAGTAATGGAATAGTTCTGCTCTCTTCATAGAGTGCAAATTTGAGCAAAAAGGAAGGAAAAAAGTACAGTTTTGTACCTACCATAAATGTAGATGTTCGAGGATCTCCATTGCTGCAGTCCTGACTAATGGGTACTCCGCTGCCCACCATCGGCCCGAATACCAAAGGGCTAGATCTGGCGTTGGTCATGGCGCCCGAGACTGATGTGGTGTCAGTATAAATGCGCATGACCGACGCCATAACATCAGTCTTTCTTGCCTCAGACGTCAGAATGCAAAAAAAAAAACACCACCCAAAAACCCCAAACTAAAAAGAAAAAGGGGGAAGGAGGGAGGGAAAATTGGACTGCAGCAATGGAGATCCTCGAACATCTACATTTATGGTAGGTACAAAACTGTACTATGTTCGTCTCCCATTGCTGGAGTCCTGACTAATGGATAGAATCCCAGAGCAACGGAAAAAAAGGGAGGTTGGTCAACTAAATAGCCTGAGGAGCTGCAGACATGCCCTGTAAGACTGCAGTGGCAAACCCAGCCCTAGACCTAGAATAAAGAGGCAAATGATAATGCTTTGTAAAGGTATGTACAGAACTCCAGGTAGCTGCCTCTAGAATGTCTTTAGTAGCTACCCCTCTTAAAAAAGCAGTAGATGTGGCCGTAGCCCTAGTAGAATGAGGCCTGATCCCAACTGGAACCTCCTTTCCATGATGAGAATAACAAAAAGCAATACAATGGCCAATCCACTTGGAAATAGTTTGTTTCGAGACAGCTTTTCCACGTGAAGTCACAGCAAACGAAACAAATAACTGTTGAGAACTTCTGAACTCTTTGGTTCTGAACAAATAATATCGTAACTGCCTATGTACATCCAAAGAATGCAAAACTTTTTCCCCTTCAGTTTGGGGGTTAGCATAAAAAGTAGGCAAATGTATAGATTGGTTCAATGCCACATTAGAAATCACTTTAGGCAGAAAAGTAGGATTAGTACAAGGAAACTCTGTCCCGGTGAAAAATCAGAAAAGGTTCCACTGCCATGAGAGCCTGTAATTCAGATACCCTTCTAGCAGAAGTAACAGCCAATAAAAAAGCAGTCTTCCAAGACAACAACTTCAAGTCAGCCGTAGCTGCAGGTTCAAAAGGAGGCAGAGTCAGCTTTTCCAAAACAAAATTAAGATCCCAAGTAGGAGTAGGAGCCCTCCGTGGGGGTCTTATATTCTTTGCCCTCTAAGAAACTGTTTAAGCAATGGATGTGAAAATAAAGGAGGGTCACCATCATAGTGAGCAGAAATAGCTGCAGCATGCACTTTAACAGAAGAGAAAGACAAACCCTTGTCCAATAACATAGTCAAATATTGCAAAGTACAACTCAAATCAGGCAATGTGACATCAAAGCCTTCAGCTGAACTCCAAAGAAAAAATCTCTTCCATTTATCAGCATAAACTTTTCGAGTACTAGGACGCCTGGCTTCCAAAAGAACATCCAAAACTTGTTGAGGGAGCTGAAGGCCCTCATTCTCTAAAACTGAATCCGCCAGGCTGTCAGGTGTAGGGATTGCACCCTGACATTGAGAAAATGATTGTTTTCTTGAGACAATAAGTGAGGAATCCGTGGTAATGGCCAAGGGGTCCCATGAATTAAGCTCCTCAACAGAGGGTACCAATGCTGACGAGGCCAATCCGGTGCTATAAGGATCATGCACGGTTTGTCCCTCCTGACTTTCAACAGGACTTTTGGAAGAAGAGGCAGAGGAGGAAAGGCATACACGTGAAGGTTGCTCCAACTGAAGGATAGTGCATCTATTTTCCAGGCTTTCGGATGAAACAGCCATGTGCAAAACAGAGGTAGTTGGAAATTCAGAGGAGAAGCGAACAGATCTATGTCTGGAGTTCCCCAAGCCATGGTCAACTGACGAAACACCTGAGGATCCAACTTCCATTCGTGAGGATCCACCATTTGCCTGCTCAGAACATCCGCTAATGAATTCTGTACCCCTGGCAGAAACTGTGCTCGAAGAGTGATGTGCAGATTCAAAGCAGTTTCCCATAACAGCATTGCTTGTCTGCAAAGAGGGTAAGAATGAGTTCCCCCCTGCTTGTTGATGTACCACATGACAGTTGTGTTGTCTGTTCGAATCAACACCAGTCCCGGTCGAAGTAGATCCTTGAATGCTTTTAAGGCAAATTGAGCTGCCAGCATCTCCTTCATATTGATATGCAAGTGAAGCAACTCCGGGGGCCAAAGGTCTTGAATCCATTTTCCTTTGAAATGAGCACCCCAGGCTGACTCGAGTATGTCGTTAATATCTGACTTGCCTCTGGTTGGGTCACAGAGAGTCCCTTGTTTAGGTGACATTCCTGAGCCCACCACACAAATTCCTTCTGAATGCAAGGAAGAATCCGAATGACAGTGTCCAAATCGTGGCTGTGTTGAGTCCAAACGCTTTTGAGATACCATTGTAACTTCCTCATATGCAGTTTGGCATTGGGAAGTACTAGAATGCAAGATGCCATGAACCCCAAGGCCTGAAGGACTGTCCTTGCAGTCAGCCTGGACAGTACTGATAGCTGTAGGAAGTACTGGTGAAGATTTCTTTGTTTGTCCGGGGTAAGAAATGCCATCTGAGTCGCTGTATTCAGTCTCACACCCAGAAAACACATCTCTCGTGAGGGTACTAGACTGGACTTTATTTCGTTCACAGAATACCCCAGGCATCTGAAAACTGTCATCACATACTGCAGATGTCGAAGTAGTTCGTGCTTGCCTTGAGCCAGTATCAAACAATCGTCCAGATAAGGATAAATCTGAATTCCTTTTAGTCTGAGAAAAGCTATTACTGGAGCCAGGACTTTTGTGAATACCCTGGGTGCAGTAGATAAGCCAAAGGGCAATGCAGAGAACTGATAATGCAAATTCCCAGTCCGAAACCTCAGGAATTTCCTGCAACTGGGCCTGATAGGAATGTGAAGATAGGCCTCCTTGAGATCCAAAGTCACCATCCAGTGATCCCTGCCCAGCATAGGCAACAGCTGTTGCAGTGTTAACATCTTGAATTTTGGAATTTCCAGAAAGGTGTTTAGAATGGATAAATCCAGAATGGGCCTCCAAGTATTTCCCTTCTTTGGCACTAAGAAAAGGCGGAATAAAACCCTGTGCCCCTTTCCGCAGAAGGAACTTCCTGTATTGCTCCCAACTGGAGCAGAGAAGAAATCTGTGCCTGTGCTTCCAGTCTTTGCTGATGAGGCACATCCGGCATACCTTTGAAAGGCGGGAATGTGTGAAAATAAAATTTGTAGCCTCGAGTTATAATGTCCAACACCCATTCGTCTTGGGTAACCAAATGCCAATTCCTTTTGAAAAGTCCCAGTTTTCCGCCCAGAGGAGCTGCCAGCAAAGCAGAGTCCGGCAGCTGAAGACACAGGTCATTGGGTCTGCTTCCGAAAGGACTGACCCCTGCCCTCCCCAGCAGAAGGGGTAGAAGAACTCAAAGACCTAGAAGTAACAGGGCCCTGAAAGGAAGCCCTACCTCTACCACGCCTCGACTTGCCCCTAGAATGAAAATCCGAAGAGGGAAAAGACCATCCCTTAGCAGGCCAATTCCTATTGAACTTAGGGGGCTGAACCTGTAAAATTGCTTAACTGTCTGCATAGACTTAGCTTTTTCCCCCATTCTGTACGAAACTAATTCCACTGGAGGGCCAAAAAGAACATCAGATTGCAAAGGAGCATCCATAATTCGAGCTTTAACATGCTCTGACAAGGACTGATCTTTAAGCCAGGCATGTCTGCGAACAACAGAACTAGTAGCAGCCACCCTGGAAGAAGCTTGTAAAGCATCAAAACCACACTGCAAAGAATGCTTACCAACCTGGTCTGAAGCATGCACTAAATCCTGAAGCTCCTTACAGTCAATACCTGCAGCTAAAGCATCTACTTTACATTTCAATTGACTTAACAAAAAATTCTGATACCTGAGCATTTGAAACTGACAATTTAAAGCCCTCATAGCCAAAGTAGAAGAGGTATACAGTTTTTTACCCCACCTATCCAGGGCCCTAGCATCCTTGTCCAGAGGAACTGGATTCTTAACCACAGAAGCCTTAACACCTTTGGGGCCTTGAGAAATAGTTTCTGGATCAGCCCTAGGGCTCTTAAACAAGTACTTGTGAGCTTCCGGAACCCTGTAGTATCTATCTGGTTTAACAGGGGCAGGAGGCAGAGAATCCGGGTTAAGGGCAGCCTCAGAAAATACATCCTGAACAACATCCAGTACAGGAGGAATAGCCAAGGGCCTGTGCTGAGGCAAAAACAAAAATTCTCTCAGCCTTTTACGAGAATCAGAATAATCCTGGCCTTCCCATTTGAAATGTTCCCTCATGGAATGCAAAGTTTCAGAGAAAGAAAAATCTTCTGGAGGGGACGCAGAGGGAGAAGCATCCTCAGCCTCCGAATCAGAATAGGGAGGGAAATCCTGAAGGTCTTCCACAGAGGAATCTGAGTCATTGGAAGACTGAACCAAACTCTCCAACTCTGTCTCTACCCTGGGCCTCTTCTCAGGGGGAGGCATGGAACCCCTAATTAAAGTAATCAAATCTTCAGCCATCTTTAACATGTGCTTCCTAGGAGCTGGACCCTGGGGAAAAGCACCCGCAAGGGCAGACTTAGACTTAGAATGGCCTTTGCCTTGAGAAGGAGGAGGCTTAACCACCCTATGAGGGGAGGGAGCCACAGACAACAGAGGAGCACCCTCACCCTGGCCTAACACAGGAGAAGCCACCCCCTGTAGTAACAAAGGCTCCCCTTGACACTCTGGTACACTGTCAGAAAGAGCCACTGAAGCAGCCAGTGGTTCTACAGGACCGACGTCCAGAGTGGACGCCTCATCCTGCTTGGACTGCAAAGACTTTTCTTTGCGCTTCTTAGAAGAGCCAGTCGTCGGAGAATCCGACAGCATGTTGTAATTACAACGTTTACCAAACACCAGCCTAGCACAGTCCAACCGACGTTTAATAGTACGCTTATTAAAAGTAGCACAAAAGCGACACCCAACAACGTCGTGCTCAGGCCCTAAACAAGGAATGCAGAGTGAATGGTAATCCCTATGAGGAATCTGTTTCCCACAAGAAATACAGTTATTAACTTTTTCTGACATCCGTCAATACTGAGGCAAGAAAAAGACAAAAAAAAAAAATGTCCCCAATGGGGTACTTAGCCCAACTTGGTCTCCGGTCTGAAACTCGAAAACCGACAATTCCAGAACGCCGAACGGCACTTGCAAATTCTGCTTCTGCTCAGGACCATGCGGCAAGAAAGACTGATGTTATGGCGTCGGTCATGCGCATTTATACTGACACCACGTCAGTCTCTGGCGCCATGACCGACGCCAGATCTAGCCCTTTGGTATTCAGGCCGATGGTGGGCAGCGGAGTACCCATTAGTCAGGACTGCAGCAATGGGAGACGACGAACATCATTAGATTGCAATAGCAGTGTTTTCAGTAGGTATTCTTTTACTTAGTAAGATGAATTTTGAAGGAGCTGGTAATGTGTTTAGGCATAAAAAATGACAAAAGAGTAATGTTTAGATACTATGTCAGGCTTGAATTAACAACTTTGGGACATTATCTCATTTGACATTCTTGATAAAGGAATCGAGACAGTCCAGTAGAAAGCAGAAACAAAAGAAGGTGCTGAAACTTCAGTCAGTTTGGAATTGCCTTTATTAACAAAATGTAGAAGGTACTGGTTGAGGCAGCTCTCATTTTGTCTATATATTTGTTGTGGAAAAGATTATGAACATTTGGGAAATCTGCATATCATATATTGACCCAAACTGGCTACAAAATGAAATGAAACCATGGACTTGAATAAGCATGGGTCAAATGTATTGCTACGTTCACATAAGTTATTATTTGGGTCTACATGAGATTATTGACATGGGACCCAATGAATATGTTGCCCTGCCAGCCGTCTGGTTGGCACTGTATGTAAACGACAGTGTTTATGTATTTCTTCAGGGAAGTTGTTCCCTCCTGTATCCCCTGATATGAGTATTCTGCCCCCACACCCCCTATATGTATTTTTTCCTGTAGTTGCACTGACTTAGATTAAAAGTAAATGCATTTATTCTGTTTTGTCTGTCAGTACAGTCTCCAAGACCTTTAGAGTTGGTTGTGTTCGGCCAGGCCCTTACATTAGGGTTACAGGGAGAGCACCACTCTGAAAAAAAGTATATACAGTAACATTTAGATTAATGTACCACAGTGACTTGCTGGGTAGCAGTAGGATTATCTTATAGATAGCACTTTTGTGATCAGTAATTCCAGTTAGACTATGACATTTTATGTATTTGAGTCCAGGAAGCATTGTGATAATAAATATTTTAAAGGAGTTAAAAAAAAAGCTGATCCTCTTATGGCTAAGTTTTCATGGGTTGCCCAAAGGTTGTTTAGTAACAGTAGAAGGGAATTAATGAGATAAGCTGTAGAATTTCAGTGTTAAAACGAAAACATCTGTATGTATAGCTGATGGATTATCTACAGGTGGAAATATGCAACCAAAGGCTCACAGAAAATTGTTTAAATGTAAAATAAAAATTGTGATTGGGAAACTTCATAGATTGTATATTATATAAATAACTTTTTTCATATGAACCTAATGTCCGAGCCAATATCTACTCACTTGTGAGTATAAGTGGTTTTCACCAGTGTTAATTGAAGGTACTACTGTAAGTCTTTGTTTCCTGCATTGCAAACTTCCCACTGAGCTTTTATTGAAGATGAATACTCCGACAAGATTTGCAAAAGCTTACATAAGAAATTGCAGCATGTTGTTGAAAAATAGCAAGACTTTAGGACAAGGCATATTATAACAAGCAGACTGTAAAGAATGGAAAGGTCCTGAATTTGCCATTGGACATTTATGAGGCACACAGAGGTATATGCACATGTACACGATTCAGGGCTTAGGAAAGTGAGCACACACAATAATTTAGGGATGGCAGAGTCCTGGGCATCATTGACTGGGAATGTAGATTCTTACTAAGCTTATGGACAAGGAGACCTTCAAGAAACTCAGCCACGTCACCCAGTACTATTGGGAGGCTGTGTGCCCCATTACTATAAGTATAGGGTGGGTATGCATCCATAGACTTGATTGGATGCTCCGTTGTGCTTGCAAGAGGGCATGTCCATTAAATTCAGTGGACACATTCCCAAATTATCTCTTCAGTGATGCTGTTGAAGGATAAAGTTTACTTGTATGGACTGTTGATTGATACCGTTTACAGTGCCCTTTTAATTTAAAAAATGGTCCATATAAAACTGATATGACAGAGGGGAAATATACCTTTGCAATCAGTAGTGCCATGATGCTTGCACATATTTGAAAGGAATGCTTGAATTCGATTTTGTAGTATGTATGAGGTGAAAATTTAAGCTCCCTTGCAATGTCATTGAGAGTGGTTTTAAAGGTAGCTAGGGAAGCACTCTGCTTGGTATGTTAGGGTATTCCAGAAATGGGGAATGTGTGTTATTAGATACTTGTCGTGCAGACTGGTATTGTTGATATGGTAATATGGGTTTCCATTTCTAGAGTGGGTGTTTCTTTGCTGTGGGTTCTGTTTAGGTGAAGGAGTTCAAAAGAGCTAAGTCATTCATGGCACTTATGCTAAGCAGAGATCACTCCTCAGAAGACTGATACTGAGTAGAGGGATAGAGATTTTGGTCTATCAGTGTAGGTAAGTGTACTGAGACTTGAGATCCTTTTGCTAAGGGGAATATCGAGGTCTCTCAAATCTCTTTTAGGTTCTTGGTGAGGTATATGCCAAAGAGGCATTTCCCTTCAATGATGAACCTAATAGGGGAAGAATAAAGTGAGACTATAATGTCTTTGGACCTTTGGTATGTATCATGAAGGAGAATTTGTGGAAGGAAGAATTTTCTAACCACTACAAAAAATAGTGAAAGGAGAGTTTGCTAGCAAAAGAATTATCCAAGTTTCACATGACTGTTCCTGCTTAAGTGGGTCATAATCTATATATGGTATTTTTAATGAAAACTTGTGTAACAGATACTAAAACTGAAGTACCTAACTGATGCAGAATGCTTTGCTGAAGAAACAGTAGCTGTATACTGGCCTTCTGCACTAACTTAGTCACTGTAGATGTCTTCATCTGAAGTTGGGGCACATTGTGAGAAGGTGTGGGGATAGAAAATATGGCATTTCCCTCATATAAGATGTCTAGGAGCAGGAAATGTTATTGCAGAATTTTCTATACGTGGTTCCCCAAACCAAAGGAAATTGGTAGGATCATTTGATTTGCTGTGAGTTGAAAATCTGTTATATTGAACCCTTTGGTGGCAGGATGACTTGGATTCAGATTAGGATGTGCTGGAAGTGTAGGATCAGTTGTTATGATGTTAGGTAAAGGGAAATGAGCAAGTAGAAAAACAACAGAGTTTATGGAAGCTGAAAATGTGAAGCAAAATGAATTTCCAGGAAATTGTTCACACCGTATTTTATGTACTAGATCTTTGGTATTGGCTAGAGGATTTGAGGAGGTAGACATTTTGGAGTTCTCTGAAAACTCCATGTATATTTTTTCTTGTTGTCATTAAAATTGTTTTTTGAGTGTATTGTGAAAAACTCTGAAAGTTATACACTATGTTTATGATCTAGCTTTCCACCTTCAGCCTCTTCTTGAGGTAGATTGTGAGGAGACATTGCAGTCTTTCTAAAAAAAAAAAAAAAAAGTGAATTGGTAGATTCTTTCTTTGTTTTAAAGGAGCAATAGTAAAGTCATGAACAGTGTAAGGACATCATGAGTGGTACTGGGTAAAAGTATTGCAGGTTGATTCTGCTACTGTTTTAAGGATAAAATAAAGATGACAAGGTGAATGGGCTGCTGGTTTCCAGTAGTGATTTCTGGGGTGAGGAAGTAAGTCTATAAAGAGCTTTGTAACTATAGTTTTGCTTCAGTTGTACTGGATTTAACTTCTGTGATGATTTAATTTATATACAACAGAGAAGCTGTAAAAAAAAAAAAAAAATAAATAACTTCATCTTTTCTCTGCAGATACTACTATGGCCAACCATCATGAGCCTGCCTCAGCCATTTCGGGTCTATATTAAATTATCGAATGGAACGAATGTTGAACGGCCGGATTATCGAAAGTGCTGTTCATAGAGTTCTGGTTTGTGGGATTGGGGTGCAGTGAAGATCGGGAACTTTGCCCTTTCCTCACTGTGTGTGTGAGTTGGTATATATAATTTCGGGTCTATATTAAATTATCGAATGGAACGAATGTTGAACGGCCGGATTATCGAAAGTGCTGTTCATAGAGTTCTGGTTTGTGGGATTGGGGTGCAGTGAAGATCAGGAATTTTGCCCTTTCCTCACTGTAGTGTGATCTCGAAGTTGGTATATATAATTAGCTGGGGGTGTGGGGGGGGGGCAGCCCTCCACAAAACCAAGTAATGTGAACGGCACTTTCGATATTTCAGCCTTTCAACATTCATTCATTCGATAATTTAATATAGACCCTCCAATTCAGAGGTCATTCAAATGAGAGCAGATATTTATATATATTTTTTGGTTGCTAGACAAAGCAGAGATTGTGCAATGGTGGAAACTTGCATTTTGGCATCTAGCATGTATCATGCCATTGCACATGACACCCATGAAATGAATAGAATGGTGCTGATATTAAAAAAGATTTGGAAATTTCACAGTCTACGAGAAGATGACACTTTTTAAAATTATTTCTGAGTAGTAATACATCATTTGGAGATCTGCCTGCCAGAAAAACTCATACTTTTTTTTATTGATGGGGCAATTTTATCTGACAAGTGAAAATAATTGCCTATGCATAGTACTCTAGCAGGAAAAAAAATCACTTCTTAGGTGGAATTAATGCTGAACTTGTTTAATAGCTCAACTTGTTTTGCATATTTGTTTATTTATAATTTGATAACCGGGTAGGTGTAATCAAACAAGGACCCGTTTTAGCCATAACATGGGCAACGGAGGCAAGAGAGTATACATTAACAAGTGAAATATAAATGCTACCGTGAAATTTACATATCATTAACACTAGACATTGCATCAGGAGGAACAATGCATAGGTTCATAGGTTCATACTAGGCTATCTGCCCTAGGGCATTTATAAGCCTAGCCAGAATGTGTTTGGCTTTCGCCACCCATTTTAAATTTATTTTGCTATGCCCTTTTTCGAGGTTAGTATACAGTGCCTCTAACAGTGACACAGAAGTGATACCCGGGGTAAACCTACGATCTCCCATCCACTCATCAAGATTCCTCTTGAAGAGAGTCAATGAGGGACTCTGCCTAACCTGGACTGGGATTTTATTCCAGAGTGAAGGGAGCCTCTGGGTTATGAATCTGTCCCTCCAGCATGTCCTATTTATTTCAGTGCTGAGGTTCAAGTCTCTCGAGCGCGTAGCTCGATGGGATTTGGATTTTCTGAGGTGCAGCATGTCCATTAATTCCGGGTTGGACATGGCTTTATACGTCAGGCACAGATCGCCTCTGAACAGGCGGTATGCCACTGAGTAGAGCTAGAGTTTCTTTAACCGGGCAGCATATGGCATCTGTTTGAGTCCTTTGATCCTCTTGGTGATGTACTTATGGGGTCTTTCCAGTTGCTGCAGGTGTCTGGTAAGGTACATCCCAAAAGGGGCATTGTACTCAATTATGGGCCTGATGAGGGATGAGTAAAGAGGCACGATGACCTCCCCTGATCTAGATGTGAATCCCTTCATGATTAGGTGGGCTATATAAAATGTTTTTCTAACCACTTTGGCCACGTGGTTGTCAAATGAGAGATTGCTATCAACTTGGGTCCCCAGGTCCCTAATTACTTCTTCTGTACTTAATGGATTACCACCTATGTGGTAATTTGTGGGCACTTTGTTTTGCCAAAGGGATGACTATACACTTTTTGGCGTTTAGCTTGAGGCCATGGCTCTGGCACCAGTTGTCTGTTTCTATGAGGCCCTTTTGGAGGATGCTTGTGTCGGCTGGAGAGTCGATTATGGTGCCCAGTTTGCAGTCATCTGCGAACTTGGTCAGCCACAGTCCTTCCGTGTTGGCCTGTACCTCCGAGAAATATATACCGAACAAGAGAGGTCCCAGGACTGAGCCTTGTGGGACACCACTTGTAACCAGTTTGGAGTCTGACATGGCTCCAGCAATTCTAACCATGTGGGTTCTGTCCTGTCCTTGAGCCAGTTTGCAATCCATCTAGTGACATAGGGGTTTATATTTAAGCTGGTGAGCTTAACTATAATGCCCGAGTGGGGTATTGTATCGAAGGCTTTTGCGAGGTCCAGGTAGGCTGTGTGGACCACCTTCCCCTTGTCAATGGCCTTGGTGACTGTTTCAAAGAAATCAGCCAGGTTTAAGAGGCAGGATCTGCCCTTAACAAAGCCAAACTGGGTAGGATCCAGTGTTTGTAGGTCCCCAATATCTTTATTTATGAGGTCCATGATGATCCTTTCCATAGCTTTGCAGACCAAGCTAGTCAGGCTTATGGGGCAATAGTTTCCAGGATCCGTTGAGGCACCACCTTTATGGAGAGGGACCACTGTTGCTGTACGCCACTCTTTGGGCACATATCCTGTAGTAAGGCTGAGATTGAACAGTAGTTTTATGTTTGGGTTTAGCTCTTCTTGGAGTTTATGTAGGGCGCAGCCCGGGACACCATCTGGTCCCATTGATGCTGTGTTTTTGCTTTGGAGAGGCGGCTCTTACCTGAGCATCTGAGATGTCAGGGGGGCAGCACTCTGCTGGGATAGATATTTGCCCTTTTGGTGGGGAGGGAGAAGTTTGCGCTGAACCTGTCAGCTAGGATGTTGGCAATGTCTGTGGGTTCGGTGTATTTTTTGACATTTTGGACTAATTCTGAGCATATCTGGGAATTGCCACCCAGGTTCCTAACATAACTAAAGAAAGCCTTGTGATTATCCTTAGTGTCCTGTGCAATTTTTCTCTCTAAGCTGGCGTTAGACAATTTTATGTGTGCCCGTAGTTTTTTGCTAATACTGATCAGTGATGCCTTCCCTTTTTGGGATTTTGCTCTATCATTTAGTAGCTTCCTCCTTCTATTGTATAGTTTGTTTATGGCTGGGGTCCACCAGACAGGACGTCTGCCTTTGGAGGATTGGGTCTTGGTTTTATTTGGGATCGCATGATCCATGCATTCCTGAAGGTGTTCATAGAATGTGTTTATAAAGGATTCTGCGGTCTGGGCGTATTTTCCACAGGCCGGGGCTTTGAAGGATTCCACCTCGGTTTTGAGGAGTGTGAAATTTGCTTTAGAGAAGTTTTTCACTGTGGTTTTCTGGCAGGGGGTGGGGTCGGGATGTGAATATCCAGTGAGATTAGTTTATGGTCTGATCTTACCAGTGAGGGATACACTTCTGGTCTGGAGCATAGAGTCCCCATGTTGGTGATGATCAGGTCCAGTATGTTTTCCCCTCTTGTGGGAGTAGTAACAAGTTGTTCCATAGCATTTGAGTTTATAAATTCTAGGAACCTTTGGGCTAGGGTGTTGGAGCTAGAATAATGCTCCCAGTTTATGTTTGGGTAGTTGAAGTCGCCCAATATAATGGTGTTTGGAGAGACCTTCATATTTTCCAGTGTTCTCAGGAAGGCCTGTACATAGTTAAAGTGAACAGAGAAGTACAGAAATAACTTTAATTTGGTGCAGAGAAAAAAATGTAAGAGTTAAACTAATGTGCAAGTACAAGTCTACAGTGTGCCCTAAAGAGGGGACAAATTGGTTGCTAAAGTAGTCACTGTTTTTGCTAAGGGAGCAAAGTTAACATTTGTAGAAAGTGTAGCATAGAATGCTTTATCAAATTGTCCCTCCCAAAATTATAGCGGAGAATGCATAGCCATGTTACCCCTTGAGAAAGTTAATGGACATAATCATCAAAGCAGCCTGACACTGAATTTTAATTTAGCAGTTAGGATCTTTGCTAATCTAGTGAAGTTTTGAATTATAACAAGTTTACTGTGAAATGCATTTCTGTGAACTGGTGGAAAGCTGATAGATTTGCTGTGAGCAGAGTTGGAATCTATTCCAAACTGATAAGTACACTTTTTGCAACTTAATTTGCATGCGCTGTATTTATACATTTGCTTATTATTTATAGTGGTGCTGTATTGTTTCTGTCCCTTGTTGTCTCCACTGTGTTTTTTTCTCAGGGTAGCTCAGAAGCTAATTTCAAGTAGGGGGTTGTTGAGCCAGCCCACATCCTAGCTGTTAGTCATTGCCTGAGGTGTATTTTCATTGCTGTAATTCCAATACAGACTGCATTTCTGAGAACTGGTGAAAAGCTGAAAGATTTGCTACGAGCAGAGTTGGAATCTATTCCAAACTGATAAGTACACTTTTTGCAATTTAACTTGCACTTTGCTGTCTTTATACATTTGCTTATTTATAGTGGTGCTGTATTGTTTGTGTCCCTTGTTGTCTCCACTGTGTTTCTCACCCACCCTCCCTGTTCTTTTTTTGGTGGTAATCTTGTTGCCTCTTGTAAATTTGTATTTGGATACTCCTTCTGGGCTCATCTCATTTGCTCACTCAACTTAGTGCAGTGAGATCATATTCTGATTTCAGGCACTCCTACTGTGTACAAAGAGAGCATTTGGGAAGGACAGCCCCTGTAGCCTCTTAATCCTGCTCTGTTCCCTCCCTCAAAAAAAAAAAATATATATATATATATCGATATATATTCAGCTGTTCTTACTGTAACTGTCTTAGTTGCTGTTCTGCTTGTTATCTGTTCAGTCGCTCTTACTCTGCACTTATTACTGCTTGTTAGTAGCCTTGTAATATAATGCCTTCTGCACTTGTTTTTTTAGTCATTTGTTAATTTAATTGCATTTAAACTGTATTTGCCGTAATATTGCTACACGTGTGCTAGCCTGCACTGCATTTGAATTGTATATACTGCTGTTTTAGCTGCTTTTCTGTAAAAAAAAAAAAAAAAAATTCTAAACTTGTTTCCCGCCTTTCCTGTAACTAGTCTAGTCCACCAGGACAGTTTGTAAGCTCCTGAGCCTCCCAAGCCTTGTGTTGGAGGGAAGCCTTCTAGCATATCAGTGGGAGTGGTAAGCACTAGGTAGCCTATCTACCACGGGAGGAGAGGTTTCTGGCCCAGAAATTATAGTTTTTTGGCCGTTTGGGAAGCTTTTCCATCTCTTTCAATCATCTGATTTAAAAGCCTGTGTTTGCGCTTGCTTCCTGCCTTTCCTGTTACTAGTCTAGTCCAGGTACAGATTTGCTGTATCCAGGACTCTTTGTAAGCTTCTGAGCCCCCCCCCCAAGCCTTTCTGTGTTGGAGGGAAGCCTTCTAGCTTATCAGTGGGAGTGGTAAGCACTAGGTAGCCTATCTACCACAAGAGGAGTGGCTCCTGGTCCAGAACCTTATTGGCAGTTTTTTTCCCCATCTCTTTCAACTTTCTGGTTTAAAAGCCGCATTTCCGCTTGTTTCCCGCCTTTCCTGTAACTAGTCTAGTCCAGATACAGCCTTGCTGTATCCGGGACTGTTGGTAAGCTTCTGAGCCCCCCCAAGCCTTTGTGTTGGAGTGGAGCCTTCTAGCTTATCAGTGGGAGTGGTAAGTACTAGGTAGCCTGTCTACCACAAGAGGAGTGGTTCTTGGCCCAGGAATTGTAGTTTATTGATCATTACCTTATGTATATATGTGCTTTAATAACTGACTGTTTAAGTTGTTGATTGCTCACATTTTGAATATTGCTCTGTAACATTAATTGCTTCATCAACTTTCTCCCTCTCTCCGCTAGCTTATTAACCTGAATAGGTTGACCCTGCATAACTCCTACACATCTGCCTGAACCCTCTCTGAAGACCTGAACTACTCTCTACTAAGTTCCAACCCACCAAACATTTGTGATATCTTCCCAAACTGACTGTAAAAGTATGTTTTATACCTACATGTTTATTTTATACCATTTAATCAATGTAAGCTAGTCTAGCCACCAGTCCAGGACTGCCAGTAGCCACTGTCCTCATCACTACACTAGCCCAAACTCTAAATTTATTTACTAGTCATAGCTACTTTTCCACCCTGTAGCCACTGTCCTCATCACTACACTAGCCCAAACTCTAAATTTATTTACTAGTCATAGCTACTTTTCCACCCTGTAACTCTTTTTTTCATCACCCCCCTCCACTATTTTCCCCTTTCTTCTCTGTCTATCTTTTTTACTATCTCACTTGACCACTAATTGGCATCCTTCTACTATCCATTTTGTTACCATTGATTCATCCTTTTACTCTCCATTAACTTGTGTCCTGTATCTGTATAATCTCTTCAACCTTTGTACTTTATCTTTCTCTCTAGACCCTGCCAAACTTCCTTCCATTTTACTCCAGAACTCCAAACTTGTATCTTTTCTACAGTCTAAACTTAAAACCTCTTTATAACATAAATACTTATAACTGTTTCATACCTTTCTGCTGTTTCCCTTACCTTATAGATTGTTTTTTTTTTTCTACTGCTACAGCACTCCTTTGTCTCTTCCCGCTCCGTTTGCCCTTCGGGCTCACTCCGCTCCCCTCCCTGCCCCCAAATTCCACCCGCCCCTAGCACCTCTACATTTATACCCTCATAAACACACCCCCATTCTTTTTCTGACCAATTATATACCATTACTGTATCCACCCACTAAAATAGACACCTCCCTCCTCCAACCCCCATCACTACAAACTATACTCCCTCAATCCTCTAACTCAAAACCTATTACACTATCACTTATCATGCAAAAGCCATACCAACCTTTACTAGTACTAACTTTCCTAACAACGCTCATCTCTACCTATATCCTGACCTCCTATGAACAGTCTCTCCTCCCTACTCTTACATTCCCTCACAAACACACACTAACTTTTCCCCTAGCTCTATCCGCATACTATCACAATTCCATCTGTACTACCTCCTACCTTCAAGCTAAATATCACCGCCTTTCTCACATTAAATACACAATTTTTAGCCTCAAAAAACTTTTTGAATACTACCGCAATACTCATCTTTATCTCAACCCTATATTAAATCACTCGTTACTAGATGGCGACATCCACCCCAACCCTGGACCCAATGTATCCCCACCTCTCTCTTAACTGCTACCACTTTAAAACTCAACCAACACCCCCTACTAAACCCCCTAAATCTCTCTCTATTGCTCATCTAAACATACGCAGCATCTGTAATAAAATTCCACTAATTCATGCTCTGCTAGATGTCCAGCAGTTTGATATCCTCTGTCTAACAGAAACATGGCTAAAACCCTCAACACACAATAACGAAATCATCCCCCCAGGTTACAATATTCTAAGACAGGATCGCTTAAAAAAAAAAAAAAAAAGGTGGAGGGGTTGCAATTCCCTATAAAACCGGGCTGCAAATAAGTAAAGTAAACTGTAACCCACCATTTGGCAATAATGTTGAAATAATAATCTCTAAGCTTCAGCTCAACCCACATAAAACAATTAACATTATCTGTACCTACCTTCCCCCAGGTAAAAACCTCACTATATTAGAATACCTATTAAACTGGTTTTCTCTAAATCTTCCTCAAGAAACAATACTACTAGGTGACTTTAATATTGACTGGAATTCATGTAAACAAACCAATCCATCTACCCTCATTAAACCTGCATGGCTTCTCTCAAACCATTAACTCCCCAACAAGAAAAAACAAACCTAATAATAAAGAAAGTATCCTTGACTGGATACTAACAAACAGTCCTCAGCAAAAATATACAACAGGAACCCTCCCAGATGACCTTAGTGACCACCTACTTACATACATTATTAGGCATAAAACAAGTATGACCATCCCTACCCAAGTCGGAGCATCCCGTAGCAAAAATTTTTTGACCCCGATCAGTTTCTAAATGAACTTAGGCAAGTTAACTGGTCACCCCTTAAATCACTCCCCATAAAGGAAGCTGTTAGTTTCTTTAATAACACTTTTCTATCAATCCTGGAATATCATGCACCTATGTGATCTATACGAATTAAATCTAAAACAGCCCAATGGCTCTCACATAATACGAGGAAACTAATCCTTAGTAAAAATAAAGCCTGGGCCAAGTGGAGAACTATAAAAAATACAGCTGATCATCTTACCTTTAGACAGCAAAGAAACATGACAAAAAAAGCTATCCTGCATGACAAAAAGAACTACTTCACCCAGCTACAACAATCTTCGCTTCACCAGCCAAAAAAATTCTGGAATACCATTAATATGCTAGTATCTCCAGGTAAAGTGTCCACACCAAATCCATTAGGCTCCAACCCTGACTGTCCTTTACAAACAGCTAATGACTTTAATAATTTCTTTACTTCTGCGATATTAAAGCTAGCAAATCAACAAAGCCCTGATACCTCTAAACTATCAATTCCAAGCCCAACCCCTCCTCCATTTCACCTCAAACCTATACCCACCTCTTATATTTCATCCTTACTTCAAAAATTAAAACCCTCAACCCCCTCAGCCGACAAACTTCCAACTGAATACCTCCAAATAAGTGCAAAAGCTATTGCATACCCCATCTCTATACTGATTAACAGGACCTTAGAAGAAAGTACAATTCCATCAATCTGGAAAATCTCATACATCATCCCTCTTTTCAAAGGAGATGACTCTACCGAGTATTCCAACTTCCGCCCCATAGCATTACTATCTTCTCTTGCTAAAATAATGGAGAAATTTATCCACAAACAGTTACTTAACCACCTATTAAGCCACAATCTCCTAGCTAATTGCCAACATGGTTTTCGGCCATTTCACAGTACAACTACAGCCTTACTATCCTTTATTGACTCTATTAACAACAATCAAAACAAGAATACCCTTTCCTCAGCATTCTTTGTAGACCTGTCTAAGGCCTTTGACATGGTCAGTCACCAACTCCTCCTCCATCATCGCTTAAAGTCCCTCTCGCTAGACAATTCCACCTTAAACTGGTTTACATCCTATCTGGATAACCGAAAACAGGCAGTTCTCTGGCACAACCATATCTCTGATCTCCTCCCCACCTCCTATAGGTGCCCCCCAAGGCTCTATCTTAGGTCCTCTACTATTCTCCATTTTTATAAACGACCTTCATCTAACTACTCCTCTGTCAACTTGTATTCAATATGCAGATGACACTACTATCATTTGCTCAGCCTCTACACAGTCTGAACTTCATTCTCTCACTCAAAAAAACCTTCTCGACTACAGAACAATGGTTTTCAAATCACTGTCTCCTCCTCAACCCCAAAAAAACAAAACTACTGCTTTTCTCACCTACTCACTTGTCTCCCTCCCTTAAATTTACTCTTTTATCCTGTAACGGCACCCTTATCTCTACAGACCAGAACACCAAACTCTTAGGTATTACAATTGACAATCAATTGTAAAATTTGACACATCAATACTGTAATAAAATCTATTAACAGAAAACTAGGCTCTCTCTACAGAATCAAACCTTTCTTAACTCCTGAAGCCAGAACTACAATAGCTAGAACCCACTTAATCTCTACCCTATTATATGCCTCCCCCATATTTACTAATCTTTCTAAGTATAATCTTAATAAACTTGCAACATCATACAATAATATTGCCAGATTTGCTGCTAACTCTCCTTACAGAACCCATCATTGTCTCAATCTTAAAAAACTAGGCTGGCTTGAATTACCCCACCTAATTCATCTTAACCAACTTACTATTGCACACAATGCCCTTTATCACCCTGATAACACTCCAATGCTCTCCACCCTTATAAAACCATATTACAATCTGAGGAACCTCGCTCCTCTAACAAAATATTAATTCATACCTCCTGATCAAATAACCTAGCAGGTGACTCCATATTTTCCAACTCAGTTGGTAAAATATGGAATCAACTACCTCAACACCTCACATCCCTAACATCACTTCAACTTTTAAAACTAACCTAAAACTCTTCCTATCCAACCACTGGCTATGTTCTTGCAACAATCCTGACTAATGATTTTCATCTTCTATTGACTCTGTAACCTTCCCACAGCTTACTTACTAAATCTAGACTACTTGATTCTCTTCTCCATACCTGGTTCTGATACTCCCTCTATAAAAGTCATATATCTTATCTCTCAACTGCTATTGTAACTGCTTCTTCAGTATCTAATGTTCATTACCAGAATATCCTTCTGTTCTAGCCTATTTAGTATCAAATGACCTCACATCCTGTTTGATGCATCCAATTCTGTGTTATTTTCATTCTTTGAGTAAATTATTTTTATACCTGTTTTTTTACCACTGTAATGTAGCCATTGCAATCATTCTGTATTTTTTTTCTATGATAAATTGTATATTTTGAATTTTTGTGATTTCTGTATAATTTTCTGTCGCATTAGTACTATTGTAGCGGAGCTTTTCTCCCCAGGCCTCCACTGAAAATGGACATGTATCCAGTTGGACTAGCCCGGTAAACAAATGTAAAATAAATAAATAAAAATAAATTTGGGAAGCTGTCCATCTCTTTCAACTTTCTGGTTTAAAAGACCACATCTGCGCTTGTTTCCCATCGTTCCTGTAACTAACCTACTGGAAAGCACTCGAAACCCTTAAACTGATACAAGCCTTCTAGCTTAAAAGAGAGTCTTTGGAGTGATTAAGTATCAGTTTTCTGTATTTTCTTGCTGTACATAACTGTTTTCTGCCTAAACACTGATTTTCCAGCATTTATTGTGATTTAAAAACTTGATTTTTTTTTTTCACATATTGTACTTATTTGACTGCCTGCACTTTTAAAAAGTTGTTTTTTGTTTAAATAATTTAACTGTTGTAGGCTACACTAAAGCACAATAGCCTTTTCTGATCGCTTGTAGTCGTTTAAAGCTGTTTTAAGTGTACTTTTTATTGTTTTTGCCTTATCTTTTCAAAAAAAAAAAAAAAAAAAAAAAAACGTTTCTTGTTTCCCACCCTTCTAAGCTAGTATAGTCCAGTTTTCAGACTAGTGCTGCATTCAGGGCTGTGTTACAAGTTTCTGAGTTGCCCATACCTTACTTGGATAGAGGGAAGTTTCTCTGTTCACCTGTGAGAGAGGGGAACTTTGAGCAGCCATCTGTCCCTGGAGGAGAGGTTCCAGTCCAGAAGTTAGTAGTTTAAAAACTGCGTTTGCATGGTTTTGGGTGCCGGGCAGCACCAGTTAGCTACGGTTAAATTATTCCCGGCTCCACTAAGTTTCCTCTTCAGTTTTTCCCTTGAAACTAGTCTCTCAACCTAAGCACTCAAAGTATCCTACAGTCCAGCACTTGCTCAGACCTAATAGCAAGCACTAATATACCCTGACACTTGATTGCCCAGCAGGGCAAGGCTCTTTATCCACCCCTCACTAACCAAGCAGCTCACCCTACTATTCAGGCATGACCAAAGGGCAACTTCAGGTGTACTCTCCAGTCCAGCTGGTGAATCTGGCTATCCTGAGGCAAATGTTACAACTGCCTCATGTACACAGACAACCCTCTCCTCCTACCACAAAACACTAACATATGTGAGAGATGCAATTATACAGCCAAACTGGAGCCTAAGGTCTCTCCAACCAAGACTGGAACAGACAGTCATGAGGAGAATGTTAACATTTGCACCACACCTCCAGCCTCACATAGACCTACTAAACCAGCACTGGCAAAAAATACACATAAATACACTAAATCATACTCAGAAGCTCTAAATAAAAACCTGCAAAAGCATCAGAGAGCACCAAAGCAGACACCCAAAAAACCTGCACCTCCCGTCACAAACCAGACACCACATAAACACAAAATCAATGTGCCGCACAATCACAGCCCTTAAGGAAAAATAACATACCTAACACACTAGTAATAGGTGACTCTGGAGTCAGGCACACTGACGTCCCACTCACTAGGCTGGACAAGGAGAAGGTTACTGTTAGCTGCCTGTCAAGAGCCAGAGTCCGCTACATAACACACACACTCAAGTCACTCCAGAACAAGTACAAATATGACTCTGTCATTGTTCATGTTGGTGTGAATGACCTGAGAACTACCTCCCTAGACTACATGAAAAGAGACACGGAAGAGCTCTCTGATCATGTAGCCCAGGTGGGTATGACCCTGACCGTGAGTAGCATCCTGCCCTCACCAAGAATGATACCTCGGTATAAAGAAACAGTGATCAATTTCAACAATTGGCTGAGCTTCTGGTGTCATTCAAATGGGATCCAGTGTCTGTCAGCCTGGGAAGACATGCTCAACGAGTAGTGTTGCTTCACAAGAGAGAGCTTGCACCTGTCACCCCTAGGCTTTCGAATACTGGCCAAGGCTCTTGCTGCCCCCATAGTGCCTTTTTTAGGCAAGGCTCAAAAGTCAAACCCACCTCCATAAACAGCACAAATAAAAAAAACTGAGGGTTATGCTACTCAATGCCAGGAGTTTAAATCTCAAAATGCATGCGCTCAAAGCACTCCTCAGTATGGAGAACGTCGACATCTATGCAGTAACTGAAACCTGATTCAAGGTTCCAGAGAGCATTCCAGCACTACCAGGCTACAACTCATACCACACATTTCGGCCACAGAACACTGACCAAAACACAAAAGGAGGGGTTGTATCCATATTCATCAAGCATACCTACACCTTCAGGTTAGTGGCGCAGCATGATACCTCTGAGATCATCCATGTGCAACTAACATCGGGCAAATCTGCAATACAGATTGTGGCCTGCTGCAGATCACCCTCCATGACCCAGGACCACCACTCTGCCTTTCTGAAGACACTGGAAAACATGAAGGTCCTACCGAACACCCTGATATTGTGCGATTTCAATTACCCTACCATTAACTGGGAAAACTACTTGAGTACAAACTCCCAGGCTCAGCGCTTCCTGGAATTTATCAACTCAAATGCCCTGGATCAGCTGGTAAACTCCCCTACCAGAGGTGAAAACATATTGGACCTGGTCATCAGCAACATGGGCAACATGTGTTCTCCACCGGAGGTCAACCTGTCACTGGTTAGATCAGACCATAAACTAATCACTCTGGATGTCCACACCCCACCACCACCCCCAACCAAGGAAACCACAGTGAAAAACTTTTCTAAAGTAAACTTCACCTTACTTAAGACGGAGGTGGTAAGTTTCACTGCCCCCACGCTAAAGGATAACGCTGCCCAAGGTGCAGAATCCTTTACAAATGCACTGTATGAGCACCTACAAGGATGCATGGATCATGCCATCCCTAGCAAAACCAAGACTCACTCCCTTAAGAGAAGGAAACCAATCTGGTGGACCCCATGCCATAAACAGGTTATACAATAAAAGGAGAAAACTAGTTCAGAAAAAAAAGAAATTCCCAAGAAGGAAAGACATCCCTGATCAGTATCAGTAAGAAACTAAGGTCCCTCATAAAATCATCCAAGGCTAACTTCGAAAGAAAAATACCCAAGGATTCGAAAGATAACCACAAAGCCTTCTTTAGCTCTGTCAAGAATCTTAGTGGCAACTTGCAGATATGCTCTGAGCTAGTGCAAAATAGCACAAAATATACTGAATCTACTGATATTGCCAACAATTGGCAGATAGATTCATTGCAAACTTCATCCCCCTCTTGCCTCCAAAAGGGCCCACAGCAATACTGGAACAGTGTAGTGTCCCAGAAATCACAGGTGCACAGGTGAAAACAGCCCTTTCAAAAGCCAAAAACACAGCGTCAATGGGGCCAAATGGTGTCCTAGGATGCATCTTGCCCGAACTACAAAGTGAACTTAACCCCCCACCTAAACACGCTGTTCAACCTCAGCTTTTCCACAGGCTACATGCCCATAGAATGGCGCACAGCAACGGTTATTCCGCTCCATAAAGGAGGGTCTACAACTGACCCTGGTAACTATCGCCCCATAAGCCTGACTAGCCTGGTCTGCAAGGCTATGGAGCGCATCATCATGGAACTCATTAACAAAGACATTGGGAACCTCCAAACACTTGACCCGACCCAGTTCGGCTTTGTTAAGGGCAGATCATGCCTACTAAACCTGGTTGGTGAGACAGTCGCCAACGCCATAGATGAGGGAAAGGTGGTTCACACAGCCTACCTTGACCTCGCCAAAGCGTTCGACACCATTTCTCACTCTGGTATTATAGAAAAACTTACCAGCCTGAACATAAACCCCTACGTCACAAGATGGGTTGCCAACTGGCTTACAAACAGAACTCACGCGGTAAGAATAGCAGGCTCCAGGTCCGACTCCAAACGAGTCACAAATGGTGTCCCGCAAGGCTCGGTCCTGGGACCCCTACTGTTTGGCATATATTTCTCGGAAGTACAGGCAAACACAGGAGGACTATGGCTAACCAAGTTCGCCGATGACTGCAAACTGGGAGCCATAACTGACTTTTCTGGCTGACACGGACATCCTCCAAATAGGCCTTACTGAGACGGACACCTGGTGTCAAAGTCATGGCCTCAAGCTAAATGTCAAAAAATGCATAGTCATCCCATTTGGGAAAAACAAAACACCCACGAATTACCACATAGGTGGCAGCCCACTTAATACAGAAGAGGTAATAAGAGATCTGGGGACCCAGGTAGATGGTAATCTCTCCTTTGACAATCATATTGCCAAAGTAGTTGGGAAATCCTTGTATGTGGCCCATCTAATTACTAAAGAGTTCGCATCTAGAAATAAAGAGGTTGTAGTGCCCCTCTACTCGTCACTCATCAGACCCATCATAGAGTACAGTGCCCCGTTTGGGATGTACCTCACAAGACCCTTCCAACAGCTGGAAAGACCACAAAAGTACCTCACCTAGAGGATTACTGGCCTCAAACATATGTCCTATGCAGACCGACTGGAAAAACTCCGGCTGTACTCAGTGGCATATCGCTTACTCAGAGGTGATCTCTTCCTGACTTACAAAGCCATGTCCAACTCAGAATTGATGGACATGCTCCACCTAAAGAAATCCAAGTCACTGCGAGCCACGTGCTCTAGTGAGCTAATCCTCACTACAACAATAAATAGAACATGCTGGAGGGATAGATTCCTGTTACAGAGACTCCCCATGCTTTGGAACAAAATTCCTAAATACATTAGGCAGAGCCCCTCACTAACACTCTTAAGAGAAACCTTGACGAGTGGATGGGTAACAGAAAATACACCCCTGGGATCACTTCATTGACTCTGCTTGACAGAGGCTCAGTTAATTAATCAATGGGCAGCGAAAGCAAACACACTCTGGCTAGGTTTATAAATGCCCTCGGGCAGATAGCCTAGTTACCTACCTATGAACCTATAAGTCATCCCCATCCATCCATTCTGAAATCTTCAGAAGAGTAAATTATAGTAAAGTATGTGAGCAAATTTTTATCACCCATCATGATGACTCTGTTAGTGGTACTGTTTGTCAATTCATTCTGCAGCACCTTCTTTATCACATTTAGGATCACATGGCAACTAGAGGTAGTCCTGGAAAGCAGGGTTTGTAAGGCAGACAACCAGTACTTGGATGGGACACACACATACATTTATGGTGGTGTAGAGCTCATCTAATGTCATCGAACTTGAGTTTAGTATGTTGGAAGCAACTGGGGCACTAGGCAAAAAGTTCACTAATTTCATTTCAGAGAAGAAGATATGTCTTAAGAATTAACAGCAAAAAAAGAGCTAAGTTAGACTGAGAAGAATCCCTGCAGCCTTTGCTGGATAGGTCAGCAACAGAAAATTAGTTTGTAGATTACTTAACCACACAAACAGGCACACGCACACAAGCTGCTCTCCTTTTGCTGAAAGCTCTAAAATGCTGAGCATGGTAGAGTAACAAAAAGGAGAAGTTGTGCCATTATTAATGTAGGGACAAGCTTTGTAGTATATTACACTATAAGATTTTCGGAGTTTGTCATGGTTGGAGACTGAATAGGGATTGTAGAGAAGTTTTGACTGGCAGAGAGAGAAATGAGCTATTCATGAAAACACTTTTTATTCTTTCCTCAGTACGCTCCAGTGCTTTGGTTAATTCTTTCTATGGAGGATGTTTTGAATATCTAAAGCAAACATCTTAAATACATCCTTCAAACCAATCAAAAAATGCAATTAAAATAAATCAGTACTTAAAATGACCTACTTAAAATAACATCACACTCTTCCAAGAACAATAATTATTTAAACTATTAGGATACATGGTATCACACTTTAGAATAAGCAGTTTCTTTATGCATCAAAAAATCTTTAATGCTACCTCTCTCTCTCTCTGTCTCCTAAAATACTTGTAATATTGATACCTCCAGTGGTGAATTATCACTATTATATTTATGTAAACAGTGCAGAGCAGCATGTGTCCTTATCTCTAATATGCTCCTGCAGTCCAACTATATATATATATATATATATATATATATATATATATATATATATATATATATATACACACAAATCCACATAGGCATGTCAAGGTGTATACAGCTACCTCAGTATAGCTTAAATATCTAGCTACAGTATGACACTTTTTACCATTTATGTTGCTGAATTCCATCACCACAGCAAAATAACTACAGTAGTGGCCATGACTAAAGGTACCATTGACTTCCCGGGGGATCCTTAGTCGTTACTTTAATAAAACAGTAAATATATGTGTCAAATAATCTTCAGTATTCCTACCTCTCTTATGTACTATAAATAGCTATTTAGAGAAAAGTTTCTGTAAGGTTGTATCACTTGCTATATATTGCCAGGATTTTTTTAATTTCTTCCATCATTGTGTCTGTAAAACACACTATACTGTGTAACAGAAAATAACTGCAATTTATTTTGAAAAGTTTTGCTGTTAGTATAACAACTATTTTCCCATTATGTGTTCATGTACAGTTTTGACAATTGTGTTGTATCTAACTCAGAAACACAATTGTAAGCATTCTGGATCACATCAACAATATCCAGAACTAATGTCTTTTTGAATAATTAACTTGGCATCATACTACATAATGTACGGGATTTAAACAAGTCACTCTAAGGTAATGACACAAAAATGTATTATATGCAATGCCTTTCCCATATAAGACTGTTAACATTTTCTGGTTTACCAGTTAGTGTCACATCCAAAAATATTAGTGGAATGTATGTTACTATTAAAATATAAGCCATATGGCTTAACTTTACCATCACAGATACAAGTGGTGTCATCAGTAAATCCAGTATTAAAATTTCATAGATTTCTGAAGTCATAAATTCTTGTTCTACCATACCCATAAACAAGTTAGCATATGTGGGTGCAGACACTTGCCCCATGGCCATTCCAAATAACTGCAAATACATTTGTTTATTAAAAACAGAAAAAAAATGTTCTTAAAACAAAATTAAGTCAATTCCACTATACAGTTAGATTTAGGTAATGAGCCCAAGAAAATGTTCCAATGCCTGTAGTCCATGTTGATATATTATATTGGTATATAGACTACTAACGTCAGTTGTCACATCACTTAATATCTTTAATTTTATTGAAAAAATCAAATGCATCTCTAATATATGTGATGGTAGCTTAACAACAATCTGCATTTAAGTATGTATTTATAACCTTATCTATATTCTCAATAAAGCTATTACAACCTGATGATATTGGACTGCCTTGAGGTTTAATATTATTTTTATGTTATTTTAGGGACACAGTAAAATGTAGAAATTTAAGTATATTGTGTAGGAAATATTTTTTTTCTATCCTGACTGTTAAAGTGTTGTCTAATATCCTTACTTATCAAATTATTTAATTTATTAGTAACAGCTTCACAATCAGTTTTCAAGCACTTCCTTATTATTCAAGTAATTATAACACATTTCCTCATATGGATCAACATTCATAACCACCACACTTTGTCCTTTATATGGTGGTTTAATTGTCGGATAGGAATGAGTTTGTAATGTTTTAAGAGCATTCCATTCATCTTTGAATTGTATTAAAATTTGCTTTTATTCTTAAATTCTTTTAACATAGGTAATACATTTTTATTTAAAATCTCTGGAAAAAAGTCATAATTTTCATATTTATTTGCTGGAGGCATATAAGTAGATTTACTTTTAATAGTCACTGCTAATGGTGTATATCCTTCATCCAACAAACATGTATCAGAACAACAAGAATAAAAGCTACCATTGAGACAGCTGTCCAAGTCTGATTCATTTTGGTCTCATTTTGGTCACATTTCATTCTTGGAAATTCAGAAAAATAAAATGTAACTAACTTTCTAACAAATTTAAACAATTCACTCTTAGTAAAAATGGTGGTTTGTAGGATCGTATTTTAAACCTTGTCTAATTCATTCTCTTTCAATTCAGTGTCTGCTATATTAAAAACTTTTATAAATTCATTAATAGTAACTTTTTTTACACATTTAAAATCATTAGGCAACAATTCAGAATAAGTGATTTCATTATTAAAATGTCCCTTTTCAAAACATCAGTTCTTGCATTGTTTATATTGCTGTTGTCCATTTTGTTGCCAGTAGTCACCATTCCTTCTTTAACGGCATTTTCAGTTGTTAAGCTTCTTTTGTGAAGGTTTTACCTGTTTGGGAGTGTGTGTTAGCTTATGCCCTCTCCGTCAGCTGTTATAGACTTGAATAGCCAGGGTGTAGTTCCTTGAAGCTAGAAGAAAAAGGGTAAAGATGAAAGGGGAGTAATGCTGTGAAGGAATAGATTTGAAAAGAAAGGACAGGGAAGTGGATAACCTCCAATAAAAGGAAATAACTTGTAGCATAGACACAAGTAGTACTTTTTCACAGAAGGAAATATGAAAAGTGGAAAGGGTTTCCAGAATAGAAGGATTATTAGTCAGTAACTGGAGGCATTCAAGAAATCATGGGCTAGGTGAAAAAATGAGAGGGAAAGGAAGGGCAAGGTGCTACTTGTCTTCTCTAGGCTTGTTTTATTATGACTTCATGTTGTTTTCTTTTCTGCTGATATGTTATGTTATAAATTGTACTTTTTTTGCCTTGTAAGTGTTTGCGTGTTGATTTACATTGCTTGTTTATTGTGTTACATACATGTTTTCCAAGTGTTCCTATTCTAGTGGGGGCTATAAGATCTTGGGATAGTAATGAGTTTGAGGTGATGCAAACATTACACCTCTGAGCCATCAGACATGATTGTTTAATAAATATGCATGACTGTCCAGCTGATATGGTTATTAAAGGTTGATGTAAACAAGCAGAGCTTACTGAAGTGTTGTTTACCTGATGCTAATTATGGAAGTGTTTAACCCAAGTGTAATGTTTCATTTGCTTTCAAGGTTTGCTGCAGATACAAGCAGTTTTAAAAGTTGCTGAAACAGTATGTTATATGCCTGTATGTTCTGTCTTGCAGATGGCCCATCGGATTTTCTTACGGAGGATTGTATCTCTGTCCTGCAGAGAGTTGCCAGGCATCTCACAGTCTCATTTCTCAGGACTACGTCAGAGTTTAACAACTTTGTGTAACCACAGTTCAACAGTATCTTCTGCTCAGAACTCTCTTCTTCATTCCTCAAGAATGTTTTTCACATCTGCTTTTTGCAGGGATTCCTTCATTGTCCAGGATGGAGCTGATTTTAATGAGAGAGTGATAAATAGTGACAAACCTGTTGTGGTGGACTTCCATGCAGAGTAAGAATTGGTTAAAATATAAATGGTACTACTTAGAGAATTGATAATAATGTAGCTTGTGTATTTAAATATTTGGTGTGAAATACAGTGCTGGGCATAAATACATGATGTTAATCTCCATAGATTATGTATTTGAATATTTATTGCGAATTAAGGTGTTGGGTATAAATACATTTTTGTGTGTGTGTGTAATATATATATTTTTTTCTTAGCATTTGTTCATCCGATCTCCCTGTAGTAATGTGTGTAGACCAATGTGTTCCCTCATCCTGCCTGATGTGTACATTCCATGTCCCCACTTTATTGGGCATTTTCTCTTTCCAGGTGAGAATGTTTTATTGGCAACCCACACTTTTTCAATTGTAATGGAGTTTGGTACTGGAGGGCCATTGCTCATAACTGGTTCATTCACCTAACTCCACAACTGATGACTAGTGTGCTTACCTGTGCCAAAGGTAAGATCTACTGTGGTTTCCAGTATGTATGCTTGCATTAAGGCTACTGTACGAGTGAAGTTTTGGAAAGGTCAGGATCATAAATTCCGTACTCTGTATGCTGTAGACTGGATCTTCAGTGACTGTGAGACTAAACTGCCTCCTTCCACAAAAATTTGCAAGACAGCTCAACAGGTTCTTCCTGCGTAGCTCCTTCAACTCCCAGGCCACTAGTGAGTACCTTGGTGTTTGGGTCCCAGTCAGGTCTTTATCCCTTTGTACAAAGTAACTAGCGATAAATGTATTTTTTAAGGAGATGATGTTTGTTTATTTCATAAACTGTGTTGTTTGTATGTATGCCACTTGTGATATCCTATCCATAAATGCAGCACTTAAGAGCTCATGCTTGTTTTCCAGCACATTGTACAGTTCACCTTCTGAATTTGTAGTTTAAAACTGAAATGAACTACGTACATGTGATGTACTATTGCCATAAAATTACAGTGTAGTAATAGAGACAGATTTGCAGCTTGGTCACAGAAAATAAGACAGTGCTCTTATGATACTTTAATGCCACATTTACTCCCATTTGTATGTATTAAGGCTTTGTTGATTTGGGAGCAAATAGTGTTTGAATACAAATGACTTCTGTATTGCTGGATTTACTAAAAGGGTCTCTACTTTTGGTATGAAATTTCTCTGGTTAATAGTGTTCAATATTCTATAGATTTAAGAGAGATGGAAAATCTACTATATAACATAAACATGAAATTCTTCCTGTTTTTTTGAAACCAGTTCTTTTTTTTTGGTAGTTAATGCATGATGTGCTACAGTCTGTCTCTGACCATTCAGATGTGGCTGTCCTTAGCATTGCTCCATTCCTTCCTTTCTTCATTCCTTGCTGTCGCTTAGGTATTCTTGATGGGTTACCCTGTACAAATATTTCAGGCAGTGCAGGATTCTGTCATCTCTTCTGTGAAGTAAAATTTTTGGAGGTTTGTATTAAATCGGTTCCTTTTTTTTTTTGCTCATGTTTTTTTAACTTCTGTCTTTCCAATTCAACTTGGTCTTCCCATTTACTCTTTCAACGTGATTCATCAAAGCCATATTTCTCTCTGTCTCTCTCTCTCTCTCTCTCTTAATGTATATATGCCTAATAACTTAGTCCTGCCTCTGTAAAGTCTGCAAATATCTTCTTGATGAAGACCTACTTGTGACGTGTAGACTAATAATGGTGGCATCTTTGAAATCTACTCTCTCTATTATTTACCTTGTCATCACTTTGACCTTCCTCACCAGCCTTTCACTTCATATAGCACATTTCAGCTCTGGGGTAATAACTGCACCTCCTCCTTTTTACGCACCAGTTTACTGAGGATGTGTAGCGAGTACTATTGGAGCCAAGAAAGCCTTCAAAATCAAATATTAGCAAATGAAAAAGGTTTCCTAGCTGGTGCCAGCAACATAACCAGCACCCATTCAGGGCTGTTCTCTGGTTTTACAATATTTGTGCGAGTTACTATCCTGTGGCCTCTCCTTCCTCTGTCAAGGTTCATTTATCGGCCATTTCAGCATGTCTGCCCCTGGATCTTCCTCCTCTTTTTAATGCAGTGTTATTTCAAAATATTCTTGAAAGGGGTTTAGGATAAGAGGCTTCCAAGAATGCATGCAGAATAATGTTTTGGAAGAGGAGTGAGGTTTAAGTGAAGGCAGGAATTGAATGAGCTGTGTAATGTTTGATGGACAATGACTATATAGAAGATTATATGTGATGTATAATGTTTACAATTGAAAATGTCAACCATAGTTTTCGTTTATATAAATGTATAATTGATTATGTTATAAGTGATAATTCAATAACAATGTTTCTTGTTTAAAAAAAAAAAAAAAAAGAGGCCTTTATGGACTTTTTTGTGTTACAGAAGCTAAGACTTGCTTCATATGAACTAATCTTTCTTTTATGCCTAAAGTGTTATCCAAGTTTACTTTAAGCCCAACTATCAACCTGCCTGTTTTCTTTCCTGAACCTAAAAATGAGGGAGAAAGGATACTCTATACCTTGGCGTACAACTCCCAAGTTCCAGCTACAGACAACTCAGATACTGTCTTGACAGAACTAAATCTTTCGGATCTTCAGGTTAGTTGTTCATGTCTTGTGAAGGTAAGAAGAAGGGACAACCTGTGTCAAAAGACTATTTTGAAATGGTTGTCTAGGGCTATTACCTTTTGTTATATTCACCATAAAAAACCTCTTCCAGGCAGGGTCAAGGGCCTACTCTACCAGGGGCCTTGGCTTCATGTACGGGGTTGGATTCTAGAAGTATTTTGGAAGATGCTACTTGGTCCTCTGTACATGCTTTCACAAAGCACTATAAGCTCGAGTCCTTCTAGGTCCATATCATGCTTTGTGAAGACCATTCTCCAGGGGCCCCTGTATTCTTCTCCTTCCATCTCCCAACTCTGTTTAACTAGGGTAATCTATCCATGTAGCTAAGACTACAGCAGCAGTGAGCAGTATGATGAACATAGCACTGCTGTGTAAATTGAACTTTGAGTCACGCTAGATATTTGAATGATCATTGCTGCAGTAGTCACTCCTTCCCTCCAGTACCCCTTGTTTTTTGGTGTGTTTTTTTTTTTTTTGCCAAGGTGTGGGCATTTATTTTTTTGTTCCTAGCATTCTCCTTTCAGGCCCAATTTCCCCATCTCTGCTGGCAGGAAAGCTCTGAAGGAATTTGCACCTAAATTTGCATGTTAGTCTGCTCAGTTTGAACTACCTCACAGTTTGGGCACTTGGAAGATGCCCTGAAGCTTTGGAAGCTGACCCTGCTGTTGTATCCTTGGCAGGATATAACCCTTGAGCTTTGGCCGGCTAAGATTTGCCTGCAATCAACTAGATGTATAAGCGAATTTTAGTACACTTTTGTCTGCACTTTTTTCATATAGTACAGCATTTTATGTATTTTTGTTTCTTACTGAATATTAATTGAACTGAAAATTGTGGCTCTCTGTCTCTACCACCCCTCCCTGTTCTTGTTTTGGTGTTAATTTTGGTGGCTTTTAAATTGCATGGCCCTCTTGTAAATTTGTATTTGGATACTCCTTCTGGGCCCATCATTTGCTCACTTAACTGAGTGCAGTGAGGTCATATTCTGATTTCAGGCACTCCTACTGTGTACAAAGAGAGCATTTGGGAAGAAAAAAAAAATTCTAAAGTTGTTTCCTGCCTTTCCTGTAAGTACTCTTGTCCACATACAGATTTGCTGTATCCAGGACCATTTGTAAGCTTCTGATACCCCAAACCTTTCTGAGTTGGAGAGAAGCCTTCTAGCTTAATTTTGTTTCTTAGAACTATCCAGTTTTTTAGTTTCAGCACTCAAATCTGTTTCTTTGAGCTCGGCACTTGTTCAGAACTCATTGCAAGCACTAAATAAGCTGCAAATTACTACAACACTCAACTTTCCTCACTTGTGTAGAGGAAAGCAGTTTTTAGTACTTAATAAATAAGCACTTATCCAGGCATGTCTAAGGGCTCCCGCTGATTTCTCCTGTCTACCTGATGAATCTGGGCATCTTAGGGCAATGCAGCAATTGCCTCATGTACATAGACAACCCTCTCCTCCTACCACCCAACACTACAACCTGTGAGAGATGCACTTTTATTTAGCCAAACTGGAAGCAAAGCTTTCTTCACCCAAGACTGGACTAGACAGTCAAGAGGAGAAGGTAAACACTTGTACCACACACCACACTCATCACATAGTCCCTCAAAACCTACACTACCGAAATACACACACAGAAACACAAAACACATAGCTACATTCACGGAGGCTCTCAAAAACTTGCCCAAGCAACAGGGACCTCCAAAGCAGAAATGTAAGCAAACCCCCCCCCCCAACACAACCCAAATGACACTTAGCCCACAATCTCATTGTGCCACTCAACCACAGCTCATAAGGTATAACAATGTACCCAACACTCTAGTCATAGGTGACTCTATAGTCAGGAACGCTGATGTTCCACTCACCAGGCTAAACAAGGAGAAAGTTACTGTCAGCTGCCTCTCGGGTGCCAGGATCCGCCACATAACGCATGCACTAAAGTCACTCCACAACAAGTACAAATATGACTCTGTCATTGTCCATGTTGGTGTGAATGACCTGAGACGTACCTTTCTGGACTACATGAAAGAGACATGGAGGAGCTCTCCGATCTTGTAGCCCAGGCCGGTATGACCCTAGCCCTGAGTAGCATCCTGCCATCACCCAGAATGATACCACAGTAAAGGACAAAATGATTGACTTCAATTGGCTAAGCTCCTGGTGTCATTCTAAGGGGATCCAGTATTTGTCTGCATGGGGTTACATGATCGACAGACCACGATGCTTTGCCAGAGATGGCCTGCACCTGTCGCCCTTAGGATTCTGGATACTGGCTAAGGCTCTTGCCACCCCTGTAGTGCCTTTTTTACGTAAGGTTCAAATGAAAAATTCACCACCGTAACGGGTACAAGCAAGCAGAATCTGAGGATAGTGCTACTCTGTGCTAGAAGTCTAAACCTCAAAATGCACTCACTCGAGGCACTCCTTAAAATGGAGAACATCGACATCTGTGCAGTGACAGAGACCTGGTTCAAAGCTCCAGAGAGCACCCCTGCATTACCAGGCTATAATTCATACCACACCTTTTGGCCACCTAACCCAGACCGAAGCACTAAAAGTGGAGGTGTGTCCATATTCATTAAGGATATCTACACCTCCAGACTAGTTGCACTGCATAATTCATCCGAGATTATCCAAGTGCAACTAACTCTGGGCAAGACTGTAATCCAAATTGTAGCTTGCTACAGACCTCCCACCATGCCCCAGGATTCCCACTCCTCATTTCTTGATACACTGGAAAATATTGGGGTACAACCCAACAACCTAATAATGGGCGATTTCAACTACCCCACCATTAACTGGGAAAACTACTCATGCCAACTCTTTTTTGCTCAACGTTTTCTGGAATTCATAAATTCCAGCACCTTGGATCAACTTATTCACACCCCCACCATGGGCAGGAGTATCCTAGACCTGGTCATTACCAACATGGGCGACTGGTGTTCCACACCAGAGGTCAATTCCTCGTTGGTCAAATCCGACCACAAGCTAATCACACTAGACATCCACATTCTGCCCCCACCCCCCATTAGGGAAACCACCGTAAAAACTTCTCCAAAGCCAACTTCACACTTCTTAAGACATAAGTGGCAAACGTCATGACACCCATGCAGACGGACAATAGAAGTACAACTGCTGAATCCTACACAAATGCACTTTATAAGCACTTGAACGAGTGCATGGATCGTGCTATCCCTAACAGAAGCAAGATGCTATCCTCCAAAAAAAGGAAGCCAATCTGGTGGTCCTCTGCCATAAACAAACTCTACAACAGAAGAAAGAAACTGTTGCAAAAAAGAGTAAAATCCCATGACCGGAGGAGCTCCCTGGTCAGCCTCAGTAAGAAGCTGAGATCCCTCATAAAATCCTCCAAAGCTAAGTACGAAAAAAAATTGCCACTGACCCTAAAGACAACAACAAAGCATTCTATAGCTATGTCAAGAATCTCAGTGGCAACACTCGGATCTGCTCTGAGTTACAGCGCAATGGCACTAAATATACAGAACCAACTGATATTGCCAACATCCTGGCAGACCCCCCCCCCCTCACCCCCTAGCGGGCCCTTCTCTATACCGGAAGAATGCAAAGTTCCTGTAATCACGGCTGCACAGGTAAAAACACACTCTCCAAAGCCAAGAACACAGCATCCATGGGACTGGACAATATCTCAGGCTGCGGTTTACACGAACTACAGAACAAATTGGCACCCCACCTTAGTACCATGTTCAGTCATAGCCTCACCTCAGGCTTTGTGCCCACTGAATGGCGCACAGCGACAGTTATCCCACTGCACAAAGGGGTAGCCATGACAGAGCCCGGGATCTACTGCCCCATTAGCCTGTGAGCCTGGTCTTCAAGGCCATGGAATGTATCATCATGGAACTCATAAACAAAGACATTGGTAATCTCCAAACTCTGGACCCCACCCAGTTCGGGTTTGTAAAAGGCAGATCATGTCTCCTAAACCTGATAGACTTCTTTGAAGCAGTCACCAAAGCCATAGATGAGGGTAAGGTGGTTCACACAGCTTATCTAGATCTTGCCAAGGCTTTCGACACCATCCCCCACTCTGGAATTATAGATAAACTCCCTAACCTAGGTATAAATCCCTATGTCACAAGATGGGTTGCCAACTGGCTCACGGACAGAATCCACACTGAAAGTAGCAGACTCCAAATCCGACTTCAGACCAGTGACAAGTGGAGTACCACAGGGTTCAGTCCTGGGTCCTCTCCTGTTTGGTATCTACTTCTCTGAAGTACAGGCTAACACAGAAAGTCTTTGGCTAATGAAGTTTGCAGATGACTGCAAACTGGGAGCCGTAATCGAAAATCCTAACGATGTGGACATTCTACAAAAGGGACTCCCTGAGACAGATGCCTGGTTTCAAAGCCATGACCTGAAGCTCAGTGCCAAAAAGTGCATTGTCATCCCCTTTGGTAAAAACTCTGTACCCATGAACTACCGCATAGGTGGTAGTCTACTTAACACCAAACATGTGGGACACAGGTGGACTGTAGTCTCTCCTTTGATAATCACATCACCACAGTGGTCAGGAAATCCTTCTACATGGCACACCTCATCACAAAAGGTTTCTCATCCAGAAAAAAAGAGGTTATTGTTCCCCTCTACTCATCACTCATTAAACCCATTATAGAGTACAGCGCCCCTTTTGGTATGTATTGTATCTCACAAGACATCTACAACAACTGGAGAGGCCACAGAAATACCTCACAAAGAGGATTACTGGCCTCAAACAGATGCCCTACGCAGACCATCTCAAAGAACTCCAGCTTTACTCCGTCGCATATCGCCTACTCAGAGATGATCTCTGCCTAACATACAAAGCTATGTCAAACCCAGAGCTGTTGGACATGTTCCACTTAAAGAAGTCCCAATCTTTCCGGGCTACACGCTGTAGGGACCTAAACCTTGTCACCACAATAAACAGAACATGCTGGAGGGATAGATTCCTGTCCCAGAGACTTCCCATACTCTGGAACAGTCTACTTATCTATGTCAAACAATGCTCCTCATTAGCACGCTTCAAGAAAAATCTTGATTGGATGGGAAATAGGAAATTCACCCCGGAGATCACTTCTGTGGCTCTGCTTGACAAGGGGCACAGGAAAATAATTTTCTTGGGTGGCGAAAGCCAGGGTACCTTTTTTGCTAGGCTTATATAGGCCCTAGGGCCAATGGCCTAGTACATACCTCTGAACCATATAGTTAAAGCTACTGCAGCACTGATTGTTCAGATGTCTGCTGTTATGGTAAGTTCAGCTTATACAACTGTACTTTCCTGTGCTTTGGGGCACATGCATGACCATGCATGGCATTTATTCATAGTTAATAAATTGCATGTAGAAAGGCACACAGCTTTTTCTTATTTAACAGTGTTTTCTTTCTGTTTAAAGATATACATCATAGAGTACAATATCCCATTTGGGATGTACCTCACAAGACACTTCCAGCAGCTGGAAAGACCACAAAAGCACCTCACCAAGAGGATTACTGGCCTCAAACATATGTCCTATGCAGCCCGACTGAAAAAACTCCGGCTGTACTCGGTGGCATATCGCTTACTCAGAGGTGATCTCTGCCTGACTTACAAAGCCATGTCCAACTCGGAATTGATGGATATGCTCCACCTAAAGAAATCCAAGTCGCTGCGAGCCACGCTCTGTAGTGAGCTAAACCTCACCACAACAATAAATAGAACATGCTGGAGGGATAGATTCCTGTCACAGAGACTCCCCATGCTTTGGAACAAAATTCCTAACTACATTAGGCAGAGCCCCTTAATAACACTCTTCAACAGAAGCCTTGACGAGTAGATGGGTAACGGAAAATACACCCCTGGGATCACTTCATTGGCTCTGCTTGACAGAGGCTCAGTTAATTAATCAATGGGGCGGTGAAAGCCGACACACTCTGGCTAGGCTTATAAATGCCCACGGGCAGATAGCCTCTTACCTACCTATGAACCTATATTCTTGTGTAAAACCTATCCCAAATGCATGTACACTTGGATGTTAATGCTTCCCCCGATAGTGACAGATGTTAGTCAATCGTAAAACTGTAACTAGCAAGAGCAAATACAATTTAAGAGAGAGAGACTGAGATTCAAGCAAAGTATTGTTGAAATTTTATTAATGTCTGATTTTAATACATATCTTTATAAATTCAAAATGTATTTATGAAATATATTATCATTTGCTGTGATTTTCATCTTCACTAAATACGTATTAATATAAACTATGATTTGCTGAGATAAATATTGCCTTCCCCTTGCAACTTGAATATTTTGATAAACATACAGTTGTTCAGAGAAGTACATGGAAAGTGGTTTATCCTCTGTACTGGACACGAAAATGACATTACAAGTTTTAATTTCAGTGTAATGTACATGTAGTGGTTTTATAAACTCATTCAAATACCTTGGAATTTGGATTTAACATCTCTGTTAATTTTAAACTGTAGAAATGGTACATCCATAATTAGTATAATCCAAGAACCATGCAGAAAAAAATGCCCTGAGGATGCAAGATGGTAAAATCAAGGATTTTAATAAGACTGAGTGCTTTCGTCTGTCTGAGGAGACTTCCTCATTTCATTTTATACTATGTTTCCAGCATTTCCACTGGATAATAAAAACTTTGAGTCATCATTTAAAATTTTTTTAATTCTCACCTTCATTTTAGCCACTGTGCTTGGATAGAGGGATAAAGCCCTGATTACAGCCCAGGAGACTCGTGTTCAGTTAGCAGCTTGGGTGACTGACCGGCAGGGAGAGATGGCATTACCATCCCAGATTGGAGAGCAGTCCTGTGGGCATCCCCTGTGATGATCCCAGATGGAGACCACAGACACCATGCTGAAGGGCATAGTCTAAATGGGGTGAAGGGTTGAGGCATGGCTGAGCAACTGAGGAGGTGTGGCAGAAGTGTTTTTTGCTCCATGCTCTACTGCACGCTTGCTCCTCTGGTGGTCTAGTAGATCAGGGAGAGGGAGCAACAGGGTAGGTAAAAAAAAAAAAAAAAAGGGGGGGGGGGATTCAACAGCAAGACTCCAAGTGGACCCCTTCAGATTCTCGACTGGCCCCCTTTAGATCCTCGACTGGCCCCAGCTAATCATGCAAGCCATGGACTTGCATGTAAGGGGTGGTAGGCTCATTGAGGACAGAGGCAAAGGGGTAGCATAGGTGAGAGAAAAAAATATGCCAAAAAAAAAAATTCACCTTCATCTTGATAATATATGTGAAAAGATTAATTCCTTTCCTTTTAGTGCTAAAATAGATCTCCTGGCTTCATTCAGAATCATCTAGGCATGCCATTGGGAAAGGCATTCTGCTGTTTCAACTGAAATATGGTGTACCTCTAATTGCAACAGCTTCCAAAAGAAACTGCTACGTTATTCAATTCAGATCATCTCTAATTCTGTATGTCATCTCATGACTCTCTCTCTACCCCTACACCCTTGTTCTTCCCTAGAAACAAGCACCACTGCAAAACTGTTGAAAAAAAATTGTTGAGGGTGTTATATGGAAGAGTAAGAATCAAGTTGGAGTTTATTCTGGGGTTATCCTCAGATAGTTGGAAACCTCAAATGAGAGATTTCATAAATAATTTGTCTGAAAGAGTATCTTTGGATGTACCTATGTAAATGTTAGATGCACCAGGGCAAGAGATTTGGACTGAGTATGAATAATTGTTATTGGGAACAACAGAATATATCTGAGATGGATAACGTGTATATGTATTACTACAAGAATTAGCAGAAAAGAAAGATTGGATGCTTAATGAAAGAAAAAGTACTTTTGTTTCTAAGTAGTCATTATGACTGTTGAAATTTGGTAATTGTTCTCCAATTTAACCTAATCTCCCCACTAAGGGAAGTATTTGAGGTGTGGAGCAGCCAGGTATGATTGAAATCATTATGGAAGATGTGGTAAAAGGAAACTGATAAATTTGTCTGTATTTACCATAATGGAGTAATGTTTGTAGGACTTGCAACAGATGTATGGAAATGTTTTAAATTATTGACAGGTATTCCTTTTACAAGTACCTTAATAATAGAATTACTTGTGCCAAATAAAGATTTAAAAATACTGCACACTTTATAATGTCTTAGTTGACAAATTCAGTGCATATTTTACTCTACCAACAGATCTGATGTTATCTAGTCACCATTCCTCACGTTAGGGTCTTGGATCCGAGCCAGCATACTCAGAACACAGCTTAGCTCAAGTTCCTCCCTTCCCACAATGCTCTGCTGACCTACACTCCCTCAAATCTTTACCGCTCAGTCAGACGCAGATTGCTCGGCTCCTCTTGGTGTTAAGTGTTTATTTTGTAAGGGGTCTTATTTTTCGTGTATTTTTCTGAGTTGTAGAGTTATCCCTTCTTAGATATCCGCTCCCAGTCGATTCTTACCCTTTCTTCTTGTCCCTTTCTCGGGGTTTTGTGTCTCGGCCTAGTTACTGTGGTGTATAAGTAGACTTGGTTAGATTTAAGTTGTTCTTTGTACTTGAGTGTTTCGGATGGTCTTATTGGGTTCTGGAACTTTGGCTTGTCTTGTCTTTTTTGACTTTGGTAAGGTTGTTTCCTGTTTTGGTTGTCAAATAAACCTTTAGGCTTTAAAAGGTGCTCCTCTTGTGGGTGGAAAATGCCTATTTCTGACTCTCACGAGGAGTGCCTCTACTGTCTCGGCGGCAACCACCTTGAGGTGGAATGCAGCATTTGTTCCGCTTTCAACCCAAGGGCTTTGGTCGACCATCGTAACAAGCTTCTAAGGCTTGGTCAAAGAAGGCCCCTTGGTCACTGGTTCCCCGGCCAAGGCTGGCTCTTCTGGGGCTAGAAAGACGCTTTCTGTGGAGGAGGCCCCGACCAAGTGTCCCAGACTGTCGGATCCTAGGTCTTCGGATCTGAGATCTTTGGGTCACAGGTCGTGCAGGGAGTCCACTCCTGGATCCAAGGGTTCGGACCCAAAGCCCTCAGATCAGGTACCTTCGTTTTCCTCTCCTGGATCCAAGGATTTCGACTCCAGACCTTCAGATCCAAGGGTGGGCACCATACCAACGGATCTGACCATTTTGGATCCAAGGGATTCGAGAAGTGTTATTTAGGATCCTTTGCTGAGTTCGGTTCCAATTCAGTCGGATCTGAGAATCGTGCTGGAGCTGATTGTAGTGGAGGAGCTCCCTTTGGATCCATTGTCTTCAAAGCAGGTTCTGTCTTCTCCGGGTAGGTCTCATTCTAGAGAACACAAGAGACTACATTCGGGTTCCAGGTGCAACTTTCCCAGTAGGTCCTCCATCTCCTCCCGATCTTTCAGGAGTTTCCTCCCTATGGATATGGATGAGATGATGCGGGCCTTTCTGAAAGCTGAGATGGAGTTGGGGCTTCTGGCTTCTCAGGCCCACAGGTTGGAAATCTAATCTCCCACTCCCCCTTCGATTGCTCCTCATCTGACCAGTGGCTTGTATTCTCAGGGCCTGTTGAGGGGAGCTCTGGGGCCCAGTTTGGGTCCTTCCCTGATGGGATCGGAGGTTGGTACTGTTTCTGTTCCCTTGGAACAGACCGGCCGGTCAGGCCTGTCGAGCTGTGGTATGGGGTTGGATTCGGGCCTGGGCTTTTCAGACTGGTCTCTTCCTCTGGGTGCCTCGGCCTTCGACAGCTCCGGTTGGTGCCATCCTGTGGAGTGGTGGGCCTGGGGGAGGGTCCACCTTCTTTTTGTTAGGGTTGTATCGGCGGGAGAGGGGGATGGAACCTCTTCTAGTCCTTCCTGGCTGCCAAAATATCTTTCTCTGCTATCAGAGCTGCCTCTTCCACACGTGGGTCATTCTACTCAGCCCCAGTATCTGAGCGGCTTGTGTCATCCTGCTTCTGGTCAGCCCATCAGACGTAGCCTCCAGGGGGATGCCCCCTCCGCAGGGGCCCCCTTCTCTTCTGAGTCTTACCCACCACCCCTGGCTGAACAAGTTCCTAGGAAGAAGACTTGTAAGGGGCGACATCTTGACTCCCCTATGGAGTCACTTACAGAGGATACGGATGCTGTTAAGGGGGATGGGTCCCAGAGATCTCTACCTGAGGATGTCTCCTTTGGAGACATACTCAAGATCCTCAAGGCCAAAGGCGTTTTGTCTACCCAAACCCTGTCCTCGGAGGAAGCCTTATTTCTGGAGGCTTTCGGTACAGGCCCATCTACCTCCTGGGTGTCTCCCCCTGTTGACCCTGTTATTGATCTTGTGGCCAGCAGGGCTTGGAAGGAGCCAGATACCATGGAGCCAGTGCCCAAGAAAGTGGATAAGTCTCTGAACCCTCCATCAGATAGAACCTTTTGGCCCAAAGCGGTCCCGGTTGATGCTATTGTGGTGGCTGCTGCCACCAAAAAGGAATTGGCAGAGCAGAGTTCTTCTATCTGCCCAATCATGAATCGGCTATGGACAGATTTGGAAAGCAGGTGTTCGCCTCGGCTGCTTTTAGCCTGCGAGCATTAAATTATCTTGCACATTTCACCTGTCTCCAGAGGGATTTGATAAAGGAACTATCTACTTCCCCCTCTGGGTTCATGTCTGAGGAGGAATTCAAGGCAGTTTCTCCAAAGCTGTCAACCCTTCATTCAGTTGTGAATTCATCCACGAGGCTAATCTCCAGTGCTCCAGAAGGGTCCTCCTGGGCGGCGGGCTCAGGTATTGCAATTAGGCATCATGCCTGGCTCCGTTTGAGCGGGTTTACAGAAGTCTTCAAGATGTCTTTTGTTAACGCCCCCTTTGATAGTTCCACACTCTTTGGTCCCACTGTGAACTTTGACCCACAGTGAACAGGAAGGGAAGACCTTGTTAGCCGTTGGGATCAGGTTTTCTGCCCCTTGGAGGTCTTTTTCCAAGGCTCAGAAGGGGAGTAAGAAAATGTGGTTCAGGAAGGCACAGTCTCTCTTTCAAGATGTTCAGGAGGATTCCTCTTCCAGGGGGTGGGGAAGAGGTTTTAATGGTAGATGTCTCCCCAGGGGCAGAGGAGGCCCACAAAACCAAGTTTCCAGGGAACCCTTCTCTGAGAAACCCTTGCAGTGTTCCTGAGGCGTTGCCCGACTGTCCATCCCTGGAGGCAGTCGGGGGGGGGGGGGTTGGTTAACATTGCCCCCGCTAGCCTGAGCAGTGTTACAAATGATCAGTGGGTGCTAGCAGTTATATTCAGGGGTTATTGCATTCCCTTTTCGGAAATTCACCCAAGATTCAGTCCTGCCACCCAATCAGGAAGAAGCAGCCTGACAGGAAGTTTGTAAGCCTTCTTCAGAAAAGAGCCATCCAACAGGTCCCCGCAGGACAGAGAGGAGCCAGAACATATTCCCGCTTCTTTTTAGTTCCAAAGAGAACAGGGGACCTATGTCCTATTTTGGATCTCAGTCGCATGAACCAGTTCATGCAGAAGTTGAAGTTTCGGACGATCACTGTGCAGTCGATTGTGCCTTTCTTGCACATCAATGACTGGATGTGCACAGTGGACTTCCAGGATGCGTACTACCCTATAAAAATGGATCCGTCCAGGAGGTTTCTTCTCTTTCGCTTGGGAGTCCATCATTTTCAGTTCCGGGCCCTGCCCTTTGGCCTCACCTCAGCCCCCTGGGTGTTCACCAAATGCATGGCGCTGGTAGCAGCTCATCTATGGCTGCAGGGAATCAAAGTTTTCCCCTATTTGGACGATTGGCTCCTGACGGCCCCCACAAAGCATCAACTACTGGACAATATTCACACCATACTTTCCCTGTTCCATCTGCTGGGTGTTACAGTGAACATGGTGAAATCCTCTTTGATTCCAACCCAAAAGCTGAAGTTCCTAGGCACTCTGTTGGATACCACCTCTCAGGTCGCAGCTTTACCTCAACGGGTGTTGCTTATTCACGATAAAGTCTGGACCTTGCTGAAACTAACCTGTTCTCCGGCCTCACTCATTCTCAGGGCTCTAGGATCGATGGCGGCTGCCATTTATTTGGTACATATGGCTCGGTACCATATGAGGGTCCTTCATTGGAACCTTGCAGTTCAGTGGTTAGCATCGCTGCACCCCCTATCCTTTCCCATTCATCTCACCCCGTTGTGTCACAAGCATCTTTCATGGTGGATTCGTTCACCAGATCTTCTAGTGGGCAGGTTTTTTATTCCTCCGACTCCTGTGGCGACAGTCACCTTGGAAACTTCCCACCTGGGGTGGGGGGCATTTCCAGGGACAGACGATCCAGGGGAGACATTTCCAGGGGCAGTTGATCCAAGGGACATGGTCACCCTCAGAGAACAAACTGCACATCAACGTTCTGGAGATGAGGGCAGTCCTTTTGTCGTTGCAAACTTTCAAGACTACCTTCCTCAGGGAATGATTGCAGTTCTATCAGATAACATGGCTGCTGTGTGGTATATAAACAAGCAAGGGGACACACGTTCTTGTCTGCTGTGTCGCGAGGCCATGAGGGTCTGGGATTGTGCGATGGCCGGGGGAGCTTTTTCATTGCAATACACATTCTTGGAGCATCCATTGTGTTGGTGCACAATTTGAGCAGGGCTATACTGACTCCTTACTAGTGGTCCTGAACCCAGTGGTGGCTCAAAAGATGATCTGTCAGTGTGATTATCCGAGCTGCATTCTGTTTGCATCTCCTCTCAACTACAAATGCAGCAACTTCTTTGCATTGATTCCCCCCAGAGGGGGAATCCCCCAGGGGCACGCTCACCCACGGTTGGCCTCCAGGTCTCCTGTATGCCTTTCCTCTGTTACCTCTAATTCCCAGAGTACTTCAGAAAGCCAGATACCTCAAGAGTCAACTGATCCTCATTGCCCCCTTTTGGCCTTGGCAGATGTGGTTTCCCCTCCTACGGTCTCATTTGAGGCATCCACCCTGGGTGCTTGATCCAGTTCTGGATTTATCTCATCCTTCTCTCCTACCACTCCCGAACCTTCAGACCCTACATCTGACAGCATGGTATGTCCACTTCCAGTGATTTTGGGTAACTCCAGGCTAGCTTCACCTGTAAAAGAGATTATTCGTGCTTCCCAGAGGTCCTCGACTAGGAAAGTTTATTCCAGTAAATGGAAGAGGTTTTCAGTTTGGGAGAAGAATAGGTATTTAGACCCCTTCTCCACCCCTTTCCCGAAATACTTCTCTTTTTGACCTCTCTCTTTAAGGAAGGGGCTAGTTTTTCCACTATTAAGGTACAGTTGGCAACGATTTCGAATTTTCACCTTGGTGGTAATTCTACCTTTTCTGCACGGCTCTGTAAGGCCTTTTTAAAGGGTTTTTTTTTTATTATGGCCTCCTGAAAAAACCCCTTCTCCCCCATGGGATTTGACTTTGTTCCTGCAGGCTTTGACAAAACCTCCCTTTGAACCAGCGGCTTTGTGTGATATTAAATTTCTTTCCAGGAAAACTGCCTTTTTAGTGGCAATAACGTCAGCAAAGAGAGTTTCGGAGATGCAAGATCTTACTATCAAGCTGCCCTACTTAGTTTTCCACAGGGACAGGGTGTCTCTAAAACCAGATCTATCCTTCATGCCTAAAGTGGCCTTACCAACAAATCTCAGTGTATTCATCGACCAGAATTTTTTCCTAACTATTCCAATAAAGGGGAATGTATTCTACCCACATTGGACGTTAATCATCAACTTCAATTTTATTTACATACAACACGAGAATTTAGGCATTCAGACCAACTTTTTGTTGCCTTCTCTTTGAATAGAAAGGGTAGGGGTGTTTTGAAAGTCACTGTTTCCCGTTGGATTTTGCAATGTATTTTCTTCATTTTATTCTTCAGAAGGTATCTCCTTGGCTTCACCAGTGAAGTCTCATTCTACCAGGGCAGTTTCTACTTCCACTGCCTTTGCAAATAGTCAATCTTTAGATGATATTTCTGCAGCAGCAATGTGGTCTTCTCCCCACACTTTCATTTCCCACTATAAGTTGTATTTGATTTCCAGAGGAAGGGCTTCATTTGGCTCCACAGTTCTTTGGCATGTCCTTCCGTGAGACCTCCCAGGATTTAGGTAGCTGGGGATTCTTACCTTAACGTGAGGAATGGTGACTAGATAACATCAGATTTTTCGGTATGTACTTACCATAACTTAACATCTGTGTTGTAGTCACCATTCATCACAATCCCACCCTCCAGCCCTTTTCCTGGAAGATTGGTTGGATTTGGAGGATGTCCTTCATGGATGCATCTGCAGTCATAACAAATGGGTTGTCCTGTCGTCAGGCAGCCCTTCGGTCGGCCGGATTCCAAAGTCTGGGTCCGGCTTCGGCTGATGTCGCACTTCACCCGACGTCATCTCTGCTGGTCTTTGGGTATAAAGGCATCAGCCGACGCCATTTTCCTCAGTCTTTCTTGCCGCGTGGCGCCCGAAGCAGAAGCTGTTCGCAAGTGCCGGTCGGTCAGATCCAGAGATTACTACTACCGAATACTACTTCGAAGACTTCTAAAAGCTAAGTACCCCGTTGGGGACTCTTTCTTGCCTCAGCCGATGTCAGAAAAAGTCAATAACTGTTTAACTTGTGGGAAACAAATACCTCATAAAGATTTCCACTCTTACTGTTTGCCTTGCTTAGGCCCAGACCACGACGTAGCAGCCTGTTCGGCCTGTGCTTCCTTCAACCGACGAACGCTTAGGCGTCGGTCGGAGTTTGCTGAACAGTTTTTCGGCTCAGATTTTGCGTACATTTTGCCGTCGGATCCTCCGACTACCCAAATTGTTAAACGCAAAGAAAAAGACCGACACTCGCGGTCCGTGGTTTCGGCCGAAACCACGGTTAAGCAAGCCGCGAGTGTCTCTGTTTCGGCCGAAACCGAGCAAACTGGTCAATTTTCAGCCGAATCCATGACAACTACTGAGGCCCCTGCTACCTTACCTGAATCAGCCTCAGAAATTTTACCTACAAATGTGGTTCCTAGTGATTTATCGGACACCATTCCTTTGGATGTCTCTACCCCAGCACGTGGTGCTGCTAGGCATCCTGCAGCCATGTCTATTAAGGCCTTTGCCAGGGCTAAAGCAGCCAAATCTGCTAAATCAGTGCCTGTTAAACCCCCCTCACACAGGCCCACTTCTAGTTCACAAATGCTTACTCTGGCAGAAGATTTAATATCCTTAATTAGGGATCCCAATCTCACCCAGACAGGGCCTCTCAGCCCCCAGAAAAGAGACCTAGAACAGAGCCCCCCGAGCCTGTGTCCTCTGATGATTCTGCGGATGACTCAGACATTACAGACCAACCAGAGGCTCCTTTTTCCAATTATGAAGATTCCGATGCTGAAGAATCCATTCCAGCTGCCTCTCCACCAGAGGAATTCTCCTTTGGGGAAACCTTACATGCCATGAGAGAACAATTCCAATGGCAGGGACAAGATTTCTCAGATTCAAGAAAAAGGCTTAGGACTTTTCTGCACTTACCACAACACAGGCCCTTAGCTATACCTCCTGTTCTGCCTGTTGTGGACGATGCATTTAATGATGTCTGCACTGCACCTGATTCTTTACCTCCAGCCCCTGCCAAACCAGATAGATTTTACAGGGTACCAGACACTCATCACCACCTATACAAGGCCCCACTTGCAGACCCCGAAACTATATCCCAGGGGCCTAAGGCAGTAGCCTCGACCACAGCAAAAAACCCTATTCCCTCTGAAAGGGAATCTAGGTCCTTAGAGAGATGGGGTAAAAAAGTCTACACCTCTGCTACTCTCTCAGCTAGAGCTTTAAACTGTCAGTTTCACATGATCCAATACCAAGAGTTTATGCTTGATCAGTTAATTAAAAAGCTGTCCTCTGATGAATCTTTAGATAAGAAAAATGTATTAGAAATGGTAAATAACATCCAACAGGTTAGTAACCATTCCTTAAAATGTGGCTATGATGCACTGGAGGCTTCATTTAGATCAGCCATGACTGGCACAGTGATAAGAAGGCATGCATGGTTGAAAGAACAGGTCTTACCGGATCATGTTAAAGCAAAACTATTAGATGCTCCTATGGATAAGGCCAGTCTATTTGGGGAACCTGCACAGCAGGTAATGAAGAAAATGGAAGAAAAGGCAAAATCTGTACAAACAGTTAAGGATTTCTTACAGGTTCAGCCCCCAAGGTTTAGCAGGAACTGGCCTGCCAAAAATTGGTCCTTTCCTGACTCCACAAGATCCCAAAGGGGCAGGAATAGATGCTCTAGGGGCAGAAATCAATCCAGAGGAGGTGCCTACAGAGGACGACAGTGGCAAGGCAATAACCGAGGCACAGACACAACCACTGCCACTGCCACAGGACAATCACAGTGACTTGGCTCTGACCCCGCCTACCAGGAAGCAAATAGCAGCACCATTAGGCGGAAAGTTAGCCTTATTCTCGAAAAATTGGCACTACATCACAAAAGACAAGTGGATTTTGCAAACCATAGACCAAGGCTACCGTTTCCACTTCCACACTTTACCAGTAAAAAGAGGAATGCCAAACCTGCCTCCAAATCAAAAAATAGAAGCTCTGCAGCAGATAGCGGAATTATCAAAGATGAGAGCTGTGGAAAGAGTACCAATAACAGAACAGGGCAAAGGATTCTACTCCAGACTCTTCCTAGTGCCAAGAAAAGAAAAACTGGAGACCTATTCTCGACCTGTCCATCTTAAACACATACATCATTGTCCCAAAATTCAAAATGCTGACCCTACAGCAACTTCTTCCCATGCTGGGCAAGGAGTGTTGGCTGGTAACTCTAGATCTCAAGGAGGCATACCTGCACGTCCCCATTCGACCAAAATGCAGAAGATACCTCAGATTTCTTGCAGGATCAGAGCACTATCAATTCTCAGCATTGCCCTTTGGCTTATCTACTGCCCAGAGTATTCACAAAATGCCTGGCATCAGTAATCGCTCACTGCAGAGTACAGGAATCCAAATTTACCCATACCTGGACGACTGCCTGTTACAAGCGGACAACAAAAGCAAGCTGACAACAGACTTACAAAGGGTCATTTACTTGCTACAAGCCCTGGGATACACAGTCAATTTACAAAAGTCAAGGCTGATACCATCCCAAACAAGAACCTTCTTGGGCGCGGAATTGGACACAGTAAAACAAATGGCATTCCTAACTGCAGAAAAACAAAAAGAGCTCCCTCTTTACTTCTTGGCATTAACAAAGCAGAACAAACTAACAGCAAGGAAAGTTCTGCAGGCTTTGGGCTTCATGGCATCATGCATAATCTTGGTCCCACATGCCAGACTGCATATGAGAAAGTTACAGTGGTACCTAAAGAATTTATGGTCTCAACACAGGCACAGCTTAGAAACAGAAATACCACTAATCCCATGCCTAAAACAGGAGTTCCTATGGTGGGCTCAAGCATGCCAGGCAAACCCAGGCTTACCCTTCCACAACTTTCGAGCAAGCCAAACCATCACAACGGACGCCTCAGACCTAGGATGGGGGGCGCACATGCTGGACAAATGCGTACAAGGACTGTGGACTCAGGACCAGCTGCACCTGCACATAAACCAAAAAGAAATGCTGGCAGTAAAACTGGCAATCCAAAAATTCAGACCTTTCCTCAAAGAAGGCCATTTGATGATAAGGACAGACAACACCACAGTCATGTGGTACATCAACAAACAGGGAGGCACTCATTCATACCCCCTATGCAGAATGACTTTGGACCTTTGGAATCTGGCTCTCAGCTACAACATCCAGTTACAGGCAATATTTGTTCCGGGAAAAGAGAACACACTAGCAGACATTTTAAGCAGAACCACCTCGGATGCTCACGAATGGATGCTACACCCGGACATCTTCAAGGCCATCACAAAGAAATGGGGAATGCCACAAATAGATCTATTCGCTTCCCCACACAATCACCAGCTCAAAAGATTCTGCACAAGGACATTCCACCCACTTGCATGGAAGGTGGACTCTCTATCCTTCAGCTGGAAAGGCCTGACAGCATATGCATTTCCACCTCTTCCCTTGATGCACAAGGTACTACTGAAAATCAAAGAGGAATGTCCAAGGATAATTCTGATAGCTCCGAACTGGCCAAGACAACACTGGTACCCATTGCTGAGGAGCATGTCTCGGGAGAAAATGTGGTCAATACCACTGATGCCTCTGATGTTAACTCAGAACAACTACAACATCATACATCCCAACCTAAAAACCTTGCAACTGACTGCCTGGAACATCACATAGCAGCGACTAACCCACACCTTTCCCAAAGGGTTAAAGACATTATCCTTGAAGCCGCAGACCTTCAACAAGAAGGAACTATGCAGGAAAATGGAAAAGGTTAGTCATTTGGAGTACTGAAAGAGGAAAAGATGTGTCGAACATAGATATTGCTAACATTCTGGAGTATTTGGCAGAGCTTCTACATACAGGCCTGTCCTATTCCTCCATCAAGATACATGCATCAGCTATTTCAGCAGAATACAGCTTTGATCCTCCTGTCTTTTCACATCCTCTACTCAGGCAGTTCCTCAGAGGGATTAAGAATGTAAAACCTCCTAGGAAACCACCATTACCAGCATGGGACTTGAACTTTGTACTAGAAAAGTTGACACTCCCTCCGTTTGAACCAGCAGCAACAGCAGATCTACAACACCTGTCATGGAAAACTGCTTTCCTACTGGCTATTACTTCAGCAAGGAGGGTTTCGGAACTACAGGCCTTAGTGGCAGTGCAACCCTTCCTAATCTTCCATCAAGATAGGGTGTCCATGAGAACTAATCCTACATTCATGCCTAAGGTGGTATCCAGAGTGTCTTTAAACCAGGCAATCCACCTACCTACCTTCTTTCCCAATCCACAAAACAGAGGTGAAAGAATGCTGCATACCTTGGATGTACATAGACAGTTACGCTACTACCTGGACAGAACCAAAAGTAACAGAAAAACTGACCAGCTTTTGTAGCCTATGCAACAGGAAGGGAAGGAAAAGCAATTTCCAAACAGACAATCTCCAAATGGATAGGAAATTGCATAAGATTCTGTTACTCCTACCATGGAAAACCAATTCCACAGAACATAAGACCTCATTCTACAAGGGCTACAGCCACTACCACAGCTTTCTTACGAGGAGTGGCAACCAAGGACATTATTGAGGCGGCTACTTGGACCTCCGTGCATACATTTGCCAAGCATTATAATCTACCTCTATACTCTAGATCCCGAGCAGGGTTTGCCACTGCTGTACTGCAAGGGATCCTAACTACACCATAATTTTTATTCCTCCTCCCCTAGTTTGGCTATGGTATTCTACCCATTTGTTATGACTGCAGATGCATCCATGAAGGACATAGTACAGTTTTGTACCTACCATAAATGTAGATGTCCGAACTGGATAGCATCTGCAGTCAGGATTACCCTCCCTCCTTCCCCTCTGTGGTATTCCTAGGGTATTTACCCTCCTAATAGCTAGCTGGGGGGGGGGGAGTCTCTTATGGTGTATTTGTTTGTATATATGTACATACATGCTTATTTTTTGTGTTTGCCTTCTACTATTTTGGAAACATTGGCATTTATCCAAAATTTAGCTTTCCAAGAGGGCAATTGGCATCTGGGGCAAGAAACACTGAGGAAAATGGCGTCGGCTGATGCCTTTATACCCGAAGACCAGCAGAGATGACGTTGGGTGAAGTGCGACATCAGCCGAAGCCGGACCCAGACTTTGGAATCCGGCCGACCGAAGGGCTGCCTGACGACAGGACAACCCATTTGTTATGACTGCAGATGCAATCCAGTTCGGACATCTACATTTATGGTAGGTACAAAACTGTACTTTCTGTTTTGTTTAAATACTTTTGTCTGTCTTCCTTCCTTAAGAAAACTCAATCTGAGGGAGTGTAGGGCAGCAGCGCATTATGGGAGGGGAGAAGCTTGAGCTAAGCTGAGTTCTGAGTATGCCAGCTCTGATCCGATATCGGATCCAAGACCCTAACATGATGAATGGTGACTTCAGATAACACAGATGCCAAGTTATGGTAAGTACATAACTAAAATTATAGCTGCTCCACAGGTTTGACAATCCCAGCCTCCAGCCCCCCCCCCCTTAATTGCTATGGAACAAGTTTTCTCAGCCCTCTCAAAAGATAGAGCACCTCATCCATGGGGCCCTGATCATATAATATGTTGCCTGGTTGTCAATGGCAAATGTAGTCTACATGTACCCATACTTCACCACTTTAAGTCTCTCCACGGACTACATTTCTGAAGCCTGGAAAACAGCCTGGTAAATGTAGACCTTTTAGTCTCACTAGGCTCAGGTGTAAAGGTTGCTTACAAAACCCATATGGTTAGAGTTGCAGGTGCTATTTCTGGAAGGGAAAGAAAAAAAGATACAAATGGTGTACCAAATGGCACAGGGTTGGGTACTCCTTCAGGCCACCACACCGATGGTTAGCCTCTAATCAGACATTGCCGTAAGGGATTTAAGCACTCGTGTTAATTACTTATCATTTGACCATCATTTCTCCATAGCAGTTCAGAAAGCATTCTGTTTCTCTTTGTTTCCAAAGGCATTGCCGCTAGATCCAAAAAGTTACTTCCCTTTACTCATTTCTCTTCAGACCCATTATTGGACGCAACATACCTTTTGGTATGCATTTGTCTGAACATAATCACTCAACTTGATAGACCTCTGAGATTAATAACAAACATCAATGGCCTCAAAAATCTTTACTTATTAGGACAGACTGGCAACCATCTGTCTCTTTCTTTTCAGTTTTACCATGTTCTTCTCCGTGAGTCGGGGAACATGAGGTCACCCACCATCAACTTGCTGTGCCCTGGCAGGAAATAGAAACTGGATCTACCACTTGGTGATGTCCATGCATTCACAACCCCTTTTTCCTGTTTTTGCGTACAAGGTCAGGGTGTCACTCAACAGTGACAGTCATCTAGAGTCCAGGTTTACACAGCTCGGTGACTTACTGTTTTGTAATAGATTATACTGTGGGCAGAAAAGTTTCCAATAATTGGGTGTTAATATGTTGTGCATTCATTTGTTGACACTGCTTAATTCCTGCTGTCAAAAACTATTGTTTTTATGTTACAAACCCTCCTAATTTAAGTGACATTGGAATGTAGACCAGTATCGACCAACTAATTAGTATGTGTGCTTTTATTCAAGCTAAGTATATTAGTCCTGACGTAGGTCATATGCATGAGTAATTAAAGAAGAATGATTGTACTCGGATCTATTACTTACCATCTGCTACTGAATGACATGAGGTACAATCACCTGCATGGATCCTATTGGAATATTCTCATTTGCAAGTTATTGCTGACTTAGGCAGTCAGTCTGTGCAACCATTGGCCATATACAGGGCCACTTCAAAATGTTGTTGCCAGTTTTTATTTTTATTTTTGTTTGACGTTTGTTTACCAGGAAAGTCTGACTGGGACAATATCCCATTTTAGTAGGGGCCTGGACAGAAAAGCTCTGCATTGACATAATAAGACCAAATAAAACCTCAAAACTTTAGCGTGCTGAACAATTTGATTTCAACACAATTCAAAACAATTTAATTCCAACACTTTTGTCAAAGAGATTTCATCAGAAATACATACAACTAAAAACGTCCACAATGCCCAGCATTAATCAATTAATTACGTACTCAATAAACCAATTAGCAATAAATATTCATTTAAAAGCATATAACACTTAAGTAATACAATTTGAACTGAAACGCAGTAAAACATTTAAAAAACAACATGATGATGTATATAATACTTATGAATAATACATGGCTCAGAAACCCTTTTGAATAAAACTAACTAACTTTCTATCTTCCAAAAAGCACTTAATATTGACTGATTCATTTAGCCCGGGTGGACTATCAGCCCCTAATCTGAGTTGCCACAGGGTCTCTTTTCTTTTGACACTGTTTTTCATGGTGCCCACTCTTAAATCTTCAGGCACATGCTCTAAAATAGAAAATGGAATTTTTTTTATGCCTAGTACATAAACAAACATATCTATAAAGAGCATTATTGTCATCCTTCACCTCAATGGCATAATAGTGTTCTTTTATACGTTTGCTCAACTGTCTAGTGGCCATCCCAATGTAGAATGCTGTACATCCCGAACACAAGGCAATGTAAACTACATTAGACGTTTTACAAGAAAACCTACCTGGAATATAAATAGTCTTATCTGCATGAGCAAGACAAACATGTGGACCTTCGTGTATAAATCTACAAACTGAACATTCATAACACTTGTAAGTACCTTTTAGATTTGTTAATTACTAAACCAGAAACTTTGGTTTCAAAATGTTCCAACATATTTTTAATACATCCTGCTTTCTTATAAACAAAATTCGGACCATTACCCAACACAGCAGATAGATCGCTAGTACCACTAATAATTTTCCAATTATTAGTAATGATGTTTTTAATACTTTCACTATCAACTGAAATGTCCAGAGCACATCTAAGGTTACTATTCATTTGAAACTTAACTTATCACATATTTCAACTGAATTTCCAGTTTCCATGTCTTCTTTTTTTCTTTCTTTCTGTTCCATTATGATTTTTGTCCTGCTCTGTTGGTAATCCTTTAATAAGAATAGGGGGGAAATCAGACAAGCTTCGACTTAGAATTTCACTAGCTAAGCTATTCATTAAAAATCCAGAATAACCTCTCTCCAAGAATAATCAATAATAAACTTAAACTCTGATAAAAACATGTCCTCATCACTAGTAAGATGTGATGCTCTAACAAACTGTCCTTTAGGAATATTACGTGTCATAAATTTGGGGTGACCACTAGAATAATGTAAAAAATTATTTACATATGTGTAATTCCTAAAAAACTTACTAGAAAAATGTTTATTGTATAAATACCAACTAAGGGTGACGTCTAGATAGTTGACCTGGTGCCATAATCGCTCAGTGAATTTTAAAAAATCACTACTTTGATTTAGTTCCATAAAAATAGGAACACGATCAACTGGCCGTTTTATAATAAAAAAACAAATCGTCGATTATAACGACAAAATAAAATATCCAGGGCACTAGTGATCTTAACCAACTGTTCCAACTCCCACCAAACCATAACTAACCCAGCAACAGCGGGTGCTACTGATGCACCCATCGCAACACCTTTCAGTTGTTTATAATATTTTTTGTTGAAGATAAAATAATTATGTTCCAAAATAAGCTCCAACAAAAAAATACAAGTGGAGTGGGTCGGGGCATCTCCTGGTCCCTCAGCCTTCACACTTCCTTGTTTGGGGCATCAGTAAAGGATACACTTGCCCACAGTAAAAAAGATGGAAAAACCCTGCAGTAGGAATAATGTTTTCTATGCCTCAGCAGACCTTCTCTAGGAACCAGAGAGGCAGTAAGAAAATGTGGTTCCATAAGTCTTCGGGACCTTACCAGGATTCACATGGGGAAAATTCCTCCAGAGTCAGAGGGGGAAATTTTAATGGTAGACATTGCCCTAGAGGCAGAGGAGGCCCGCAAAACCAGAGCTTTAGAGATTTTTTCAGACAGGCTCTATCAGTGCTCCTGAAGTGCTGCCAACTGTCCTACTCTGGAGATAGTTGGGGATCGGTTCTCTTTGCACCTGGTCAAACCTCACAAAAGATTCATGGGTGCTAAGAATCATATATGGAAGTTATTGCATACCATTTTCTATACTGCTTCACTGTCAAAGGAAGAGACTTCTCGGTGTTCCACCCAGTCAGAGGAAGGCAGACGCACAAGAAATCCAAAAGCTGCTATACAAGAATCATGCAAAAGGTCTCTCTAGAGCAGATAGGATTTGGAACTTATTCATGCTTCTTTTTAGTGCCAAAGAAAATAGAGGACTTCATACCCATTTTGGATCTAAGCAGATTGAACAAGTATGTATAGAAAGCGAAGTTCTGAATGGGCATGGTTCAGTCCATTCTGCCCTTTCTGCACAGGTACAGTTGATGTGCTCTGTAGATCTTTAGGATGCATACTGTCATATCAAAATAGACAGATGATGCAGAAGACACCTCCACTTTCGACTGTATCCAGTTATTACCAATTCAGAGCTCTCCTCTTTGGATTCACCACAGCCCCCAGGGTGTTTAGCAAATGCGTGGCAGTAGTTGCAGCTCACTTGAGATTGAAGGGATTGCAGGTGTTTCAATATCTAGATGACTGGCTCCTAACTGCGCCATCCAGGCATCAACTTCAGCATGCAAGGGACTATTTGCTCCATATTTGCAACACTTTGGGCATTATGATAAATCTTGCAAAATCAAAACTTGCACCAGTTTAGAGCATGGAATTCATCAGGACAATTTTATTAAACACAACTACACAGGTAAAAGTAGTTTGATGGAGAAAGGCAAAGATGCTATGGTTCAGGCTATCCCTTTCCCATTCATCTCCCCCAGCAAGGTTAGTGCTTCAAGCATGTGGGTCAATGGCAGCTGCCATAGTACTACTTCGTCTTGCGTGCTTTGTGATTTTTCCAGTGGGCTTTAGCTGTACAGCGGTCCATTCTATATTAACCCCTGTCCTTTCAAGTAAAACTCACCCTGATTTGCAAGTGAGGCATTCACTGGTGGATACAATCAAGTGATCTTTTTCTGGGCAGATATTCTGTTCTACCAAACCCAGTAGTCACAGTGACCATGAATGCTTCTCAACTGGGGTGAGGTGGAGGCATTTCTTGTGAAGAACTGTCCAAGACGTATGTTCTACCCAAGAGACCAAGTTGCATGTCTGTGTCCTAGAAATGAGAGAGCAGTCCTTTTAGCATTGCAGACATTTCAAGATGCTCTCCATTTGGGGACTATTGCATCAACAAACAAGGAGGAACCTGATCGTACCTCCTTTGCAGAAAGGCCATGAGGGTTTGGGAATGGGAGATCTCATCAGACCGCTTTCTAATTGTGACACATCCCTGGGAAAACCATTGTGCTTGTAGAGAAACTAAGCAGATATGTTCTGATGGCCTCACGAGTGGTTTCACAGTCAAGTCGGTAATGAATATGATTTTCAGGCATTGGGGCCAACCTTGCTGCAACATATTTGCCATTCCTCTCAACAACAAGTGTAGCAAGTACTTCGCTCTGATCCCCCCTCAGGGGAGTCACAGAGAGGTGCTCTTCTTCATGCTCGGTCCTTGAGTCTCCTTTATGCTTATCCTCCTGCTCCCCTGATTTCAAGATTTCTGGAGAAAGCAAAACAGGCTGAAGAGCTCAGTAATTCTCTTTGCCCCATTTTGGCCTCCGCAAGTATGGTTCCTTTTTCTGTGGTCTCCTCTTCGTTATCTCCCATGGATACTGGAGCCTACTCAGGATCTCCTCACTCACCCTTCAGGGTTTCAACACGCCAACATTCAGGCCCTCAAGCCCTCACTATGGTTTCTCCACTTCCATTAATAGACAGTCCAGGATCTGTTCCCCGGGTCTATGTTTAGCAAAACTCCTCGTGGGGGGCTGCACCCCCCCCTGCTAATTATGTATACTAACTCCAAGATCACAGTAGAGTGGGGAAAGGGCAAATTTCCTCATCCTTACTGTAACACAGTCTTACTTGAATGACTTTAAGAATAGCATGTTCAATGACGTTTGATGCTTTTTCAGTTCAATGGCTAAACATAGACCCCTCTTCCCAGTTCATGACATTATTTTGGCTTTCAAAAGGATTTTACCAGAAAAATGTATAAAGTCAAGTGGAAGAGATTCTCTGTTTTGGGCATAAGATAAGGACATTGATCCTATTTCTGCCCCAATTTCAGCTACTGCTATGTTTGACAAAGTCTTTTCATAGATGGTGCTAGTTTCTTTACCGCTAAACTTCAGTTGGCTGCAGGTTCAAATTTCCGTAACTGGAATAAATCTTTTTCCTTAGTGTCCCCCAGATTGTGTAAAGCTTTTATGAAAGGCATTGTTTTCTGAAGGCTCCATTAAAGGATCCCTTACCGCCTTGGGACCTTACTGCAGTAGGTGAAGGTTTGACACAAAAACCCTTTGAATCTTCAGACAATTCTGACCTAGAATTTCTGTAATGGAAGATTGTTTGTTTTCTTGGTAGCGATAAATTTGGGAGAAAGAATTTCTGAACTCCAGGCTCTTTCAGGAAAAACTCTACATTGTTTTCCACAAAGATAGGGTTTCTTTGCAGACTAACCCTACATTTTTACCTAGGGAAGTTTCTGAAAATAACATTAACCAAGCTATTATCTCGCCAGTTTTCTTTCCAAATTTTGCATGTAAGAGTACATGCTACACCTCCTTGATGTACAATGACAGCTACATTTTTACCTTCACAGGACAAAACAGCCCAGAAAGTCAGACCAGCTTTTTGTATATTTCTCTCCAAATCGCATAGGCCAGTCAGTTTATAAAGTTACTGTAGCTAAATGGATTACAGACTATATCTAATGGTATTACTCTCAGAAGGGTATGATGTGGCTAAAACCTCCTTGAACTCAGTCAACTAGATCTATGGCTGCTTCATCAAGAATGTCTATAGATGACATTTTTGCAGCAGCCTTATAGTCCAATGAGCATACCTTTGTTTCACATTGCAAATTGGACATCATATGTGGAAGTAGAGCCTCCTTTGGTTCAGCAGTACTCCAGAATATCCTTCCCTGAGGGCCACCCAAGGTCAGTGTAGCTGTGGGGACTCTGTCCCGTAAGTGAGAAGAATGAAAAGGACAACATCAGATTTATAAGTTATGTAGTCACCATAACTAGGCATCTGTGTTGCCTATTTTCATTCTTCCTCAACTCCCCTCCATCCCCCATCCATTTTCTTCTTTTGGAAGGACCTATTGGATTGTGTTTGGAACCTACCATTACAGGTTTGAGTTTTGTCTTTTCTCTATGACTATGTGTGTTCCTCATCTATTATTATGAAATAGAACAGCAAACTCGATTTTTGGCAATAGAGATGGAGTTGGTCATTAATGGGTAGCAGGAAGAGCTTGAGAGTTGGATCCAAAGTCTATAGTATGTGGATGAGTCTGATCTGAGGATCAGATCTATAATAACCCATAAGTGAGGAAAAATGAAAATGGATAACACCGATATCTAGTTATGGTGAGTACATAACTTATAATTTAGTCTGTTCCCACATACCCTTAACTGACACACCGGAATCTCTTTTAATCCATACTCTTAAATACTTCATTTTATCATGTCCCCATAAGTATGGATTTTGCTGAAGCAATTTGTGGGAGGGTGCATAATGTCCTGCTAATGCCTTTATTTCAGTAATTTTGTATCCCAGAAAAATTTGAAACTGACTTGGTATGTTCCACAGCACTGTAATGTCCCTTTCTGATTTTGTTGGGTATAAAATAATGTCATCTGCAAATAGAGGCAGTTTTTCTTCGCTACCATGCCAACTATATCCTTTGATTTCTGAGTTCCTTATTTTCTTTAACATTGGTTCTAAATATAATGCAAATAACAAGGGGAGAAAGGACATCCCTGCCTGGTTCCTGTGCTCAAGCAGAGATTGTCAGAGATGACCCCACTCACTTTTTCACCTGCGATCCCTCATATATTCTCCTAATCAACCTTATAGTTTTAGAAGAGAATGCAGATGCTTCCATTGCTCTGCTCATAAAGTCCCAGCTTACTCTGTCAAATGCTTTCTCTGAATCAAGACTTGCCAACAACAGTGGTATTTTCTTACATTCTACTTCCCTCTGAATCATCGGTGTTCTGTTAATGTTGCCAAATGTTTGCCTACTCTCTACAAAACCACATTGATGCATATCTATCAATTTTGGCATCACTTTTGCCATTATAGACATAAACACATGATTTGTATCAAAATGGGCCTGTATGAAGCTAGATCTGATGGATTTTTACCCTCTTTGGGTATTGCATCTACCACTGCTTTCTTACAGGATGTTGGTACTTCTCCTCTTAAAATATTGTTAAACAAAACCTTCCAGATCTTTGGGGTTTTTCCCCCCTCCTAGCTTCTAAACTTCCACAGGAATGCCATCTATTCTGCGGACTTTCCTGTAGATTGGTTATATGTCACTATTTTTATCTCATCGCCTCCTATCCTAGCTGTTAGTAATTGAGTCTTCTTTACCTCTAACCTTGGCATGTTTAATTCTTCCATAAACATTTCCATTTGTACAGTTTCTTGATTTCCATATTTGTCTGCTTTGTACAGACTTTCATATAATTTCTGAAATATTTATAATACTTCGACAGGATCCCTTGTTATCTTCCTTGTTATAGGCTTCCTAAGCTTGGTGACAGCCCTGTCTATTTTCTGTTCCCTGAGCCATAGTGCTAAAAGTTTTTGTGCTCTAGAGCTATTGGCAAAAAACTGTTGCTTAACAGCAGTCTTTAATAACATGCATATTATCAAGGTAATCCCTTATTTTCTGTATAGCATTCTGCAGATGGTCCTTTTCTGTGAGATTCCCCCTGTTTTGCAATACTCCAATTAATTCTTGTTTCTTCTTAATCATATCTCCTTTTTTTTATTTCCACCCTGTTTTTAAACTCCACTTTAATTTTATCCCACTCCCTAGCTATATTTTCAGAAGAAATTTCCATCTTCTCTAATATCTCCTGAATAATTTCCACTACCCATTCCTTTCTTTTCAACAGGTGGGAAAGCACCAGTGTCATTTTTATTTAATTGCCTTGTTTTTATTTTAGTTATTATTTGCGCATGATATGAAATAGTTATTGTGGGCATATCAAGACCTTCAATTAAATGCACATGTTCCTGTGGAATGTAAAGTCTGTGTAGCCTATCCCAGTTTTTGTATTTTGGGGAATAATAGCTAAATTCACTCCAAAGTCCTAGTACTGAATTTATTTATGTATTTCTGTCTATCTATTTAACATTTGTTTTCCTGGAAAATCCAACTGGAATAGACCCCATTTTCAGAGGAGGCCTGGGGAAAAATGCTCCAGTTATGCAACGTAGGGAGGACATGCAGACTCCACACAGAAAGCAACCCAGCTGAGAATCGAACTGGAGAACCCCTTTCTTTGAGGTGACAATATAACTGCTGCACCACTGCACCGTCCATACCAAATATTTTTATAAATTTCTTTAAAAATCTACCCTCCTTTGTTATCTTCACTATTGCAAATCAAATTCCAGTCCTCACTTATAAGTTGTATTCTTGCGTTAAAGTTGATTATTTCTCCCAGAATTTTCTTAAGCTCCATTACAGCAGTGTTCAGTGGAATATAAATACATGCCAGTATAAGCCTTCTCCTTTGCCATTAACTCCTTAGTACTGCAAATCTACCATTATTGTCATTTTATCCTCTTCTATTACTATTGGAGCTCCTCTTGCAATGAATGTAAGTACTGCTGTCTTCCTTTGCCCCAGGTGTTCCGCTGAATAACCATCCTGAAAACCTTTCTGTATCAAATTCACATGTTCAGTTTTTTCAAAGTGTCTCCTGTAGAGTAGTTTTTTGCAATCTACATTTTTAATACAGTTTACTACTTTCTTTTTTGTGTTTATCTGAGAGACCATTAACGTTTAAAGACATTATAGAAGGCATCACATTCTTCAGAGGTTATTAGTCCCACTTTTTTTGTTAAGTGTCTAGTTTCAGCTTTTGTGTTGCATTCATGTACTGTTTGGCAGGTTAATCTTTTATACATGTTTCTTATTTCCATTTGAGCCTTTGTCACATCTTACAGAACTTTTTTGTTTTATTGAAAACCCTCAAACAAAAATACACACACACACACACACACACACACACACACACACACACACACACACACACACACACAATATCCCTCTAAAACCTATTAACTTAATAATCACACTCAAAACCATGTACATATTCAGTTATTGAAGTTTTACTCTCCTAATAAGAACAAACTACTCTAAACTGACAGCCACACAGATAGACTCCAGCTAACCTAAAGAAAGGATGTTCTTCGTGTTTCACTGTTGCAGTCATTACATTTGGGTTATCTGCTTGCAGTAACCCTCAGTCGGCCTGATTAACAAAGTCTTTGGTCCTGTGTCGGATGCTGTCCCTTCTTCTATGACGTCAGGTTGTCAGGGGTATAAAACATGCAGCTGACGCCATTACATTAGTCTTTCTTGATGTGCAGTGCCCAAAGCAGAAGCAGTTTGCAAGTGCCGGTCGGCCGACTCCTGAAATTTTCGTTTTCGAGTTTGAGAACAGAAGTCTTCAACTAAAGCTAAGTACCCCGTTGGGGAAACTTTTTCTTGCTCCTTACCGATGTCAGTAAAAGTTAATAATTGCATTACTTGTGGAAAGCAAATACCTCACAAAGATTTTCATTCGTACCTGTATTCCTTGCCTGGGTCCTGAGCACGACGTACCTTGCTGTCAGTTTTGTGCTTTATTTAATCAGCGTACTATCCATCGTCGGTATATTTTCGCCTCTAAATATTTTTGTTCTTGGTTGAATTATCCAGAAATGTCGTTGGTTAGCCATCCAACTACTGGGATTCCGAAAAAACGCAAAGATAGAGACAGGCCACCTAGGACCAAAGCTGTCGACGACGCTTCTCCTAAGCCAGTCGCCAGTTCACCGGTACTCAGGCACTTTCGCAGTCCCTGATACCCGCCACTTCTGATTCGCAGGCCTCTACTGAGACCCATTTCTGGTATGCAGCGAGATGCTTCAACTGTGGAACCTGCTGATGTCTCTACCTTGGATGGGTCCGGAGCTGCTGTGCAGGCACCGGCTTCTGAGGGTGTATTCAGGCCTACGGGTTTGCATATTAAACCGACACCTCCTTCTTCATTTAGGCCTAAATCTCGAACCATGCCTAAGAAACCAATGCCCAGGCCGCATGCTCAGGCCTCTTTGCCTAAAAAAACAAATAATAAGAGTGGCTGAAGATCTTAGCACTTTAATCAGGGGAAGCCAACCTCCCCCTTCTAAGAGACCTAGGACTGAAGTTGTTTATGAATATTCTGACCAGGATTCTGTTTTTTCTGATTCTTCTGATGATCTGGATTTGCCCTTATCTACTTATGAGGATTCTGATGCAGTGGACTCTATTCCCTCTGCTTCCCCTCAAGAGGATTTTTTTTTTGGTGAAACCTTACATACTCTAAGGGAGCATTTTCACTGGGAAAGCCAGGACTTTTCTGATTTAAAAAAGAGGCTTAGGGATTTCTTACTCCTGCCTCAGCATAGGCCTTTAGCGATACCTCCTGTACTAGACATTTTTGATGATGCCTTTTCGGAATCAAGTTTGGCCCCTGATTCTTTGCCTCCCGCTCCCAGAAAACCTGACAGATATTACAGGGTTCCTGATTCACACAAGTTTCTTTTTAAAAATCCTGTTGCTATTCCAGAGACTATTTTACAGGGACCAAAGGGCATTAAGGCTTCTACTGCTAGAAATCCTACCCCTTCTGATAGAGACTCCAGGGCACTGGATAGATGGGGTAAGAAGGTTTACACTTCTGCAACCTTGGCCATTAGGGCTTTAAACTGCCAGTTTCATATGATCAAGTATCAACAACATGTTATTGGGTTGCTTAAACAGAAAATGATGTTGATTCCTGACTGTGCTGAAAATAAAGAATTACAGGATTTAATGCATTCTGCTGAACAGGTTGGTAAACATACTTTGCAGTGTGGATTTGATTCATTAGAGGCCTCATGCAGGGTTGCTGTTACTGGGTCTGTGCTCAGAAGGCATGCTTGGCTTAAGGAGCAATCTTTGCCTGATCATGTTAAAGCTAAACTGTTGGATTCTCCCTTAAATCAGGACTGCCTGTTTGGCAACAAAGCTGAGGAAGTTCTTAAAAAGATGGAAGATTTCTTGCACGTTCAGCCTCCTAGATTTAGTAGGCATTGGCCCTCTAAGAATTGGTCCTTTCCAGCCCCTTCCAGATTTTCTCAAGCCAAACCCAGACACAGCAGAAACCCCAGATTTCAGTCCCAGGGGACACACAAGACTAAGCATTGGGGGATTTCCTCACCCAAGTCTGGGAGTAGTAAGACTCCCCCCTATGGAAAACTGTCTCAATGAGCTTCCAAGCACTTCCCAACTGAATGCTCCTTTAGGAGGAAAGATTGGTCTGCAGGCCAAAAACTAGGAACTCGTTACCCAGGACAAATGGGTTTTAAATATAGTGTCCCAAGGATACAGATTTCACTTCCACACGTTACCAACACCAAGCGGGTGGCCAGATCTACCCCCAAATCAGTGAGCAGAGGCCCAAAATAAAGTTCTCTCTCTCTCTCTCTCTTAAGCATGGGGGCTATTCAGTTGGTACCAGAAAAGGAAAAGGGACAAGGTTTCTATTCGAGACTTTTCCTGGTACCCAGAAAAGACAATACATGGTGTCCTATCCTGGACCTTTCTACTCTAAACACCTTTCTGGTGATTCCAAAACTCAAACTGCTGACTCTCACCAGCTGCTTCCTATGCTAGGCAAAGATGCATGGTTGGCAACACTAGACTTAAAAGAAGCATACCTGCACATCCCTATCAGGGAGTCTTTCAGAAGATATCCACGCTTCAGAGCAGGCTACATGCACTATCAGTTCTCTGCACCGCCCTTTGGCTTATCTACTGCACCCAGGGTATTCACAAAGTGGTCTAGCTCCAGTCATTGCTTATTTGCAGGCAAAGAAATGTTCAAATATACCCATATCTGGACTTCTGTCTAATTCAGGCAGAATGCTAGGACATACTTTTGAATCATCTGGCCTTTGTTCAAAGGGTGCTGACTTGTCTGGGGGTACACCATAAACAAAAGGAAATCACACCTGGTACTCTGTCAACAAATTATATTCCTGGGAGCAAACTTGAATGCAACTTCCCAGATGGCTTTCCTCACGCCAGAGAAACAGATTAATTTGACAACCTACTTCAAACAAGTGGCCACAAAAACCCAGCTGTCTGCAAGGCAAATACTGCAAGTCTTGGGGTTCACGGTGTCCTGCATTTTTCTAATTCCATATGCAAGGCTGCATATGAGAACTACAATGGTATCTCAAAAGCCTATGGTGTCAACTTTCACAGGGTCTAGAAGCAATGATTCCTATCATAACTTGCCTGTGCCTAGAGTTCCTTTGGTGGGCAGAGGCCTGTCATCAAAACAGGGGACTGCCATTCACACTATGCCCTGCCGCCAAAATCTTAACAACAGACGCATCAGACTATGCATGAGGGGCTCACCTGGCAGGGAAGTGCATTCAGGGCAAATGGAACCCAAGTCAAATGCACCTCCACATAAATCAAAAAGAAATGTTAGCTGTACAGAATGCTCTGACAAGCCTTGAAGGACTACATTCTTCCAGAACAACTAATGGTAAAGATGGACAACACCACTGTCATGTAGTACATAAACAAGCAGGGGGGTACACAGTCTTACCCCCTCTGCATACTAGCCATGGCATTGTGAAACACAGCCTTGAGCTACCAAGTGAGTCTACAAGCTCAATTCTTCCAGGAAAACTAAATACACTGGCAGATGGACTAAGCAGGAACCTCATGGACCCACACGAGTGGAAACTGGAACCAAGGATTTTCAACATGTTGACAAGCAAGTGGGGGAGCCCAGATATAGACCTGTTTGCCTCCCCCCAGAACCATCAATTGGGCAAATTTTGCACAAGGATTCCCCACAAACAAGCTTGGAAAGTGGATGCTCTGTCCTTCAGCTGGAAAAACCTCAGTTTATGCCTTTCCTCCTGTGCCTCTGCTCTCCAAGGTACTACTAAAGATCAAACAGGACAAGCCAAGGATGATTTTAATTGCACCAGACTGGTCACGCCAACACTGGTGTACCCCCTCTTGTGTAGTGTGTCACGCTTGGCCCCATGGCACCCGCCTCAGACTCCTTCCCTGTTGTTTCAGCATGAGAACCAGATTCTGCACCTTCAGCTGCAAACCCTGAACCTAGCAGCCTGGCTAATTACCTAATCACTCCTTTACCATCCCTCAGTAAATCAGTGATGGATATCATTTTAGAAGCAAGGAGGCCTAGTACTAGAAATTCTTATGCTGCAAAATGAAAAGATTTTGTGCCTGGAATCAATCTCAAGGGATGAGCGCAGCAGTGCCCAATTTACCTCAGATTCTACAGTACTTGACTGAGATGCTTCATAAGGGCTTGTCCTTTTCTTCCATCAAAATTCATGCCTCAGACATTTCAGCTTATTACAGCACAGAGCCTCCTCTCTTCTCTCACCCACTGCTCAAGCAGTTTCTCAGAGGGGCCATAATTTTAAGGCCACCCAGGAGAGCTCCAACTCCAGCTTGGGACCTTAACTTTGTCTTGGAGAAACTCACTCTTCCTCCTTTTGAGCCAGCTGCTACTGCAGGTTTAAAATTGCTTTCCTGGAAAACAGCTTTCCTTTTAGCAAACACTTCTGCAAGAAGGGTATCTGAATTACAGGCCCTTATGGCAGTGGAGCCTTTCATCATCTTTCATGCTCAGAACCAATCCCTCCTTCATTCCCAAGGTGGTATCCAGTGTGGCTCTTAATCAGTCCGTTCGTTTGCCTACCTTCTTTCCTAACCCACAGAACAAAGGGGAATGGATACTGCACTTCTTAGATGTGCACAGACAACTTAGATTTTACTTGGACAGGACTAAACCTCAAAGGAAATCTGCTGGTGGCATTTGCTTCAGGGACAAGAGGGGAAAGCTATTTCAAAGCAAACCATTTCAAAATGGATAGGCCGCTGCATTATTTTCTGCTATAAGCACCATGGAAAACCTATACCACAGGGCATCAGACCCCATTCAACCAGGGCTGCATCTACCTCCACAGCCTTTCTCGGGGGCGTCCCTACCAGGTACATCCCAGAAGCTGCTACCTGGAGTTCTGTACATACTTTCACCAAGCATTATCATTTGCCAATTTTCTCTAAATGCAGAGCTGGCTTTGCCACTTCAGTCTTGCAGGGTCTTATAGCTGGCCCTAATTCTATTTAAATTCCTCCTCCCAACCTTAGCTTTTGGGAATCTATCCAAATGTAATGACTGCAACAGTGAAACACGGAGAACATAGTACAGTTGTATACACTTACCATAAATGTAGATGTTCGAGTGTATTCACTGTTGCAGTCCTGGTTACCCTCCCTCCAGCCCCATTTCATACCTGTACTCTCCCTTACTGTGATCAAAAAGCTTTTTGGTGTATTTGCTTTTTTTTTTTGGAGGTATTTCCTTGTAATTATAGATTTAATTGCTTCCCATTAGGGGATCACCTGACATATGGGGCAAGAAAAACTGATGTAATGGCTTCAGCTGCATGTTTTATACCCCCGGCGACCTGACGTCATGGAAGAAGGGACTGCATCTGACGCAGGACCCAAGACTTTGTTAATCAGGCCAGCTGAGGGCTACTGCAAGCAGATGACCCAAATGTAACGACTGCAACAGTGAATACACTCGAACATCTACATTTATGGCAAGTGTACACAATTGTACTTTATCTTTGGTAAGATGCATATATAGCCTGTGGTTTTATTAAGTGCTGAATGGTTTTGTCTTATCTTTATAGCTATCTCAACTGGGAAATCATTTAATGCTTTTAGAAAGCATTTTCTGCAGGCCATTTCTCCTTTATCAGATTGTCTGCTAGAGAGTTGAGAATAAGAAACGAAACGGTTTACTAGAAAAAAGCCTTATAATATTCAGTATTCTTTTTCATGTACTTGCTTCTTTTAAAACATGGCACTAAATTAAGCTAATGACCTTAACCCAGTCATTCCCCTATGTAAGAATGAGAAAAAGGACACTAATTTTTCTTCTGTCATGCTCTTTTAACCAGTGCTTTTTTTTCTTTTTTACATTGCAGTACTACATTTCTTAAAACCGGACAAGGTGAAAGCAAGAAGAAGGGAGAAAGAAACAAAAAGAAAAACAAGCTCTCATATTTACATTAGTATCCCCATTACACCTAAAACTAGCCGAAAAAAACTTTATAATTGTACTCTGGATTCTTCTAGTCAGCTCATGTGCTTTTTCTTTTCCCTCTTAAGCTTTTTCCGATGAAACACTGGAAAAGGTTTCAGTAGCACAGTCTCTCTGGTCTTTATTACCAGAACAACAAGAAAGTAGAATCTCCTTCCTGTTTCACAGCTCACTTTTTGTTAGACAAACGCTTGTATTTCTTCCTTAGTATGTACTTCATTAAAAACATTATTTTGTGCCACCAGGGGAAAAAAAATGAGGATAGCTTGGGTACAGCATTTTGAATCTCACTCCTTTTTCTTGACATTCCTTAAATAATGGGATAATTTTACTTCTCCTCTGCCTGGTGTACAAGTAGTCATTTTTTTACAAACACTCTGCTTCTCCCACTTTTAGTATTTTGTCATCCTGACAGAGTTTTGTCAGAATCAACTCCTTCTGCTGGTAAGATTGCATCTTTACTATTAAAGGTCTAGCTTGTTTTCTCATAGCCAGGTTTGGTGCATACACATGATGTGCCCTTTCAGTTAACAGTTCCTTTTGTGGAATACCAGTCCATTTGCTTATTTGTGCTTTCATAAAATTAATACAGTCAGTTTCTTCCAGCTTCTAGGTTACAGCAGAAAATCTCAGGTTTTCCCAACATGCTCTGTCCTCTAATGTTTTATTTTTTTCTCTTCTCTTCTTGTGCAGTCTAATATTCAGCCAGCCTTTTCTTCATTTTGACCACTGAGTTTTACATTTTTATCACATTATCTAAATATCTGTTTAAAGCTTCTTCCATTTTTTCCAGACTTTTATTGTTTGAATTGATATACTCCATCAGTGTTTCATTTATTTTAGTCAGGTCTGTGTGCATTTACCTTATACTTTCCTCTGTGTTACTGGAGGTCATGTCTGGAGCTTGCATTGCTTTTTGCTGAACAGCTACAGTACTTTTTCCCAGTCATTTTTTTTTCTTCACCTGTTGTAGCTGACTTTCCTTCAGGTCCCCTGTATTTCTTTTTATCTGATATCCAGACAGTGCACTTGCTAGCCAGTTACTGAAATTTACCCAGAAATCTAGGTCCACTGGCTTTCTCTGCTAAGTTTCTGTTTTCACACTGGGAGAGTTAGAATTAAGCTGTTACTCAATGTGCAGCCATCTTGGAAGTCCTTGTTATCCTGTTCTTTGTCATACCATCTAACATCCATTTCTCAAATGCTGTTGACTTTAATTATTGTGCACTCTCACAACTACACCTGCCACTGCAGGAAAGTGGGTGGTAAGTAAAGAAATGCATAGGAAGTAAGATGAGAGAGAAGCTTTTCAGATTCAGATCAGCATAGAACACAACCGACCAGATGTTTCCAGTGAGGCAAAGAGTGAAGAAGAAACTAGTGATGAGGAAAGAGTCCAACTGGGCATGCTCATACTTAGAGAAAGCATGTGAAAAGTCTCAAGAAAGCTGATTTGGGCAATCCTGCATATAGATCAAAGTTCCAGAAACATTGACAGAATTAGTGTAGGTTGTGTACAAGGATTCAATGATACTGGTGCAGACAGTGTATATACTACCCTAAGACACCACATTTGCTAAGCTAAACAGCGGTATTGTGGCCCCATGTGGTTTACACACAAACAGCTGAATTTTAAGCAATAACACTTTGACTTTAACATTTATTTTGTGTGTGTGTGTGTGTGTGTGTGTGTGTGTGTGTGTGTGTGTGTGTTGTGTTTGCCTTTAGAGATAGATATGTGTGCTGGTGATTGGACAATGATAGGAAAGTATAATCCTATGTAAACTTGTAGGCCTGTGGTATGAGATGGTTTTGCTCATTTTTGATGCAGGACTCCTGGTGAATTAATTTCAGCAGAAATCTCACGGTTCGTCTTCTGTATAAGAACTTTGAATAGATCATGGCCTCACAATGTGATGTTTCTCAGATAAAGTTTATGTCCACAAATTGCATTTCAGTAAAAACCATACCATAAAGCCTATTTGGTCAAGCAGGCAACAAGTGATATAATTAGGCACTATCTCCAAGAAGCACCACACTAACTTTTCTCACAGGTGTGGGTGTGGTGATTGGCAGTACTGAGCCATGGCTACATGCGGTAGTGTTTTTCAGTTATGTCTGTACTCCACTGTACACTAATGTGCAATACAGTGCCCATGCTATCATAACAAAGAGATGAAGTACAATGCATTCTTAAAATAAAATGCTATGAACACTAGCCATTCAACCCGATACCATATTCATGGGTGACTTTAATTACTCCAGTATTAACTGGGAATCCTCTACAACAACAAACGTACATGCACAGAGATTCCTGGATTTTTTAAATACAAACTCCCTGGACGAGATAGTCAGTACAGCAACCAGGGGTGCTACCATACTGGATCTGGTCCTCACTAATATGGGAGACTGCTGCACACCCCCTATTGTAATGCCTTCCCTGGTAAGGTCAGACCACAAAATGGTCTCCTTTGAAGTAAATATAAAACCTGGACCCCTGAATATTCCATGTTTAGCTGGAACTATTCTAAGGCTAACCACCTGCTGTTAAGTGAGAACCTGGCAAAATTTCAAGCCCCCATAAACTTTGAGAACACTTCTGCCTATCCAGAAACCATGTATCAGCATGTTAATAGCTGCATAGAGTCAGCTGTACCCACCAGGAAGAAGTACAGAACTAACTCAAAAAACAAACCACTCTGGTGGAATCACAAATCAGTTGGCTGTATAAAAGGAGGAAGAACATTGTGGCAAAAATTAGGAGGTGCAGCACCCAGCAGGATAAAAGCACTCCTCAAACTAAACATACAACTCAGAGGACGAATAGTCTACCAATGCCAAATTTGAGGTAAGTTTGGCCTCCCAGGCCAACCACAAAGCATTATTTAGCTCGAGGACTGAGGGTATTAAATATGCCGACTTACGGCAATACATGCAGAGATTTGCTCACACAATGGCAGCAAATAAATCTAGAAAACAGCTATAACTACATGAAACTGTTGATTCAGTTTTTTAAGCCAGAAGAAGAACTTCTAACTACCAGTATAGACAGAGCTCAAGTGGATCTGTATGAGAGATGTCCACCGGCGGTGGTGGATGTTAAGGTGGAGCATGTATTTGAACAGGTTAGTGCATATGAAGCACAACTTTTAAATTACAAGAAGAAAAAGATTCAGAGAGACATTAATGATTTCTCTAACGACCGAGTTTTTGCCTGGCTGAGAGAGGAGCGTCATGGTCCTGACACTATACCAGATAAGGTGACTCAAACCGAATCAACAACTGTCTACTCAAATAGTAACAGTTGCAATTCCACCTTAAGCATGGAGCAGCAGCAGAACACGGGAGACAAGGAAGTGACCCCCGCCCATCAAGTCAGTCAGAACAGTATAGTGGCTGTTGAATTGCCTGCTTTGTCTTCGTTTGAAGGCGGAGCACGTAGGAAAGAGAGTTCTCAAGTTAATGGCAGCAGCAACATGCACATGACATTACTGGAAGGGGATATCTGTGAGAATATGCCCTTTCCCATATGCACACCAAAGTTTCACAATCGCAATCGGGGGAGAGGCCGGCTGAAGAGGAAGGCGTCCTTGGAAGAGGAGAACATTTTAACCATCAAGATGATGTGGCAAATGAAGAACGGTCGCTAGTCTGGAACATTTCCAGCCAGACTTTGAGTCAAGCTGAGAGGACATTACTGAGCAAAGGTGTGAGTTTCATACCGTCTGATCAGATGATGATTACTGACAATATAATTGAATTAAAAGCGTATACTAGGAACCTAATTTTGAAATTGCAATATCAGGACACCAGTATGAATGTTAATGAGACCATTTTTTTTAAAAAAGCTAGTAGTTATGTACCTACTATGGTGGGGGTTGTGGAAGCCTTTGAAAAAGCTTGTATAAAAGACATATTTGCTGTATGATAACATAAGTCATACTAAAGGTTTTGTTAACTTGAACATTTGTGAAAGAGAAACACTTGAAACTCTGTGTCGTGATCAAACCATTTTTATTAGGCCAGCTGATAAGGGAGGACCCCTTGTGATTATGGATTATCCTTTCTATACTGGTGTTATATACCAGATGCTTAATGATAGGCAAGTGCATGAAAAAATTGAAAGTGAACAAGTTGAGCAATGCATTTTTAGAGTAAGAAAAGACTTATTTGAATGCATGCAGTTTCGACAAATCGCCATGGATTTGCATAAATGTTTTTTTGTAGACGAGCCAACTATTCCCCGTATTCAGGGATTACCCAGAATACACAACCATCCCAGTAATCCTCCGATGAGGCCTATTGTAGCAGACCATGGATGGTGCACTGAACCCGTATCCATTTTTGTAGAACATCATTTGAAATCTGTGTGTGTTAAGAATAGGAACATCCTTAAAGATACCAAGCACTTTTTATTGGATTTGCACAAGAACATTAAAGATCATCCACCTACTAAGGACTGCTTGATGGTTACCTTGATGTGCAGTCACTTTTTACGGTGATTCCTTTCCTATCGTTACAACAGTATCTTGAGCAAGATGGATTGTATGATTTTCGAACCATAGAGTTATGCTTTCTGGTGGAAATCATTCTAGAAAATAATGTTTTCATGTTAGAAGATTCCACTTATAGACAGCTGGATGGCATAGCTATGGACATTTCTTGTGCCAATAGCTACACCAACTTAGTTATGACTAAATGGGAACAACAGTTTGTTCTGATAGAAGCTTGGTCCAGGAATGTTGTTTTTTATCGGAGGTTTGTGGACGACCTCTTCCTCTTCCTTAAGCTCTTTCTGCAAGATATCAATAGCAATACACAATTTTTGAAATTCACTGCTAAGAGTTCTAACAGATCCATTGAATTTCTGGATGTCTATGTAAAGAGGAAAGATACAGGGGAATGTCACACAGAGGTCTACCGTAAGGAATGTTACAGGAATACTTATGTCCATAGACAGAGCATGCACCCCAAACATGTTTTTAAAAACATGGTTAATGGACAAGCACTAAGGGCATCCAGATTAACGGCAGATGACAGTATATTCTCCACAGAATTACAACACCTAGAAAAGAAGTTTTTAGATAGGGACTATAACAAAAGAGAAAGTGATCAAGTGACATGTAACATGGCCACATTATGAAAAAATAAAGGTCAACCATACTTTTTTCAAATTCTTATGAAGTAAGTGAAGAGAGAGTTTCTAAACATAATCCCCTGAGGATTAAATTACTACAGGATATATTTTCTAAGAACAGGAACATACTTTGTTCAGATGATCAAGTTAGTAATATAGTGGGGCAACTTCGAAATATGCATATAAAAATAAGAAATCCTTGAAAAGACTCTTATGTGGCCCTAGGAATGGGTCTGTAAGTAGTACTCATAGTACATCACAGTTCTTGGGTACGCTTCCCTGCAATTCATGTAATTACTGTCACCATATTGACAGGACGGGGACATTCAGGCATCCTGATACAGGTAAAATATTACACTTCAAGCTTTCAGCTGATTGTAATACCACCAACATAGTGTATTTGGCACTTTGCACCCTTTGTTCCTCTTTCTGTGTAGGAATGTCCACACGCAGGTTAAGAGACAGGGTCAGAGAGCATGCTTATGATATATACATAAACGTGGACACTAATGCCCTAGCTAGGCATACTGTGGATATGGGAGCATCACATACCTTCAGGTTTATGGTGATGGAGAAAGTTTGTATAGGTAATAGAGGAGGGGCAGTCAGGAACAGAGTTGAGACAAAGGAACTAGAATGGGTAATCAGGATGCATGCAAATATGGGTAAAGGTCTAAATGACAAAATCAGTATTACACCTGTTTTGCTGAATAAACCATTAATTAGATAGTTAATTGTTTATATATTATGTTTTTTAACTATGTGAAGTTATACAATGTGTTTTTCATTCAGCTATTTGAATAAGTTTTAGTTGTAAATGTTTCTATGTATGAAAGAGTTAATATGCATTAGTGAATTGATTTTTACCGGGAAACGTTGTGATTGGTTGGAGCTTTCTATAAAAGTTGTGGAAATTATGTATTGTCTCATGAAGCAGCTTTGGCTGCAAAAGTGTTCACCTTTTTACTTGGATTAAATTGTTTGATTTTATCAGCCGTGGTCTGGTATCTCCTATTCTTTTTATTTTGTGCTGTTACTGTGTTGGGAGACCAGTTTACCTACACCGCTTTTACTTTTCTGCAGCATTATTTAGCTATGTCCGCAACCTCAAAGGCATTACACAGTTGTGTGCAGAGCTCATTGTAAATGGAGTTACCTATACTGAGCCAGAAGATATAGCAAACCTCCTGGCTGATAAATTCAGATGCAACTTTACTCCTCTCTCCCCCTCAATCTTGCCTCAGGAAATGTCAAATATAACTCTCCTACTATCACTAGGGAACAGGTCCTTAACTCTCTCTCTCTCTCTAAGACCTAGAGCACAGGATGCCTTCTAAATAGCTTGAAACATGACCTCTCAGGACCTCTGGAATTACTGTTTAACTGCAGTGGCGGCTGGGGACTTCAAATCAAAGGGGGGGCTGCAGGAAAGGGCTGCAGGAGACTGGGTGGGGCCAATGGGAAGGGGTGCAGCCAACTAGAAAGAGGAGGACCTATACTCCAAAAACTGGAACTTTAATTAAATACTCTGCCCTGGGTGCCAGACTGTGATTATGAGAGTCCAGGCAAGACAAAATGAAGTGTAGAAACAAAAAAATATTTCAGTGCATTGGCTGCACGACAGCTTATTTAATATTTAGATGGAAACAAAAAGGATGCAAGGCATAAAAAATAAAGTACTTTTTAAATACATTACCGGAATGCCAGTCAAAGGCAAGTATAAGAAAAACAAGCAGCACTCACCTCAAACCACTTCTCCTCGCACTACAGTTATATTTATAATTTATATTCAGCTTTATAAAAGTACCAAGTAACATGCTGAAAGTAGCAATCACTGTGATACCCCACTTGTAAAAATTTTGCTTATCCAATAAAGACCTGCTGCCTGACGACAACTGTCTACTTGTTTCATGGGGAAAACATGATCAAAGTAAAAAAATGAACAGCAAACAAGAAACCAGGTCAAGATAAATTGCTTAAATGATTACTGCACAGGTTATGGACCACACATGATAGATTGGCATTCTGTTTAGTTTACAAGTAAAGCCTGCAAAGATGACTGCAAGTCTCCAGCAAAGGTAATGAGCTGCTTAAAATACTGTAATCCTGTCCTTTATTACAAATACTGTCATATGCATTTCAATACCCAAGGCTAATACGTTATCTAGTTATGCAAATATTCTCTGCATGGCAACAACAAACAGGTTTTCAATGTTGATAATTCTTTAACAGTATGCTTATTAAAGCTTACTTGCATCTTACATTCTCAGACAAGCTTACCTGATGGTCATGAAAGTGTTGCTACTTAAAACAGAGCAACGGGCACTTTCTGAATAAGAAGAAGCATAAATCAACAGTATAAAAATATGACAAAAAAACAGAACATTCTGCAAAATCGAGCAAGGACAGATGAAAAGTCACTTGTAGTACTTGTATCTACCTTGGGTGGTGGGATATCCTGCACACGTACACTGCATAACTGCTTCTTGCCTTGCTTAGACACATCCAGAGTCACTACATGGGGGAGTGGTGTGCAACAAGTATGTCACAATTTGAAATGTCTCTGGCTGACTGTGATGGCCCTGACTCATTTGTCATACCTCTCAACGTCAGAGCAAGAAATCTGGACAAAGCCATACATAGAAGTAGGACAAAGGCCAACAAATAAGGATAATATTTAAAATTGCGCTTATAAACTTTCTAATAGAAGGTCTTGCATTAGTATGAATTTTCTGAAGGGTATGAAATCTGAAACTCAAATGTCTGTCATTATTTTAGAACTTAAGTCTTTAATGATTTGCCTCTAATTTGCCAGAAAACCACAATTTTATGAAAAATGGACCAAATGCAAAAATATAAAGTCGCCAAGCAATACAACTGGGAACCTGTCAAAGAAAGGACACTTTTTTAATATTAGTACTGTTAACTTGAGCAGCTGACAAAATAAACAAATTTATATGCATTTCTGAAGTAAAAGTAATCTATAACTCTTGATTATTACAGTTATTTATTAATTGTCAACCCTCCAAGTTTTCTTCCAAAATTGCCATTTTGTGGAGGGTTTATTAGAGGGAGAGCAACATTTTGAGCCAAAATTGGGGACAGTTGAGCGGTTTGGATATGCCTAATTCTGTAAAGCAATTTATTTGCAAGTACCTCTCAACCTGTTAACGCAGGAAATCTGGACAAGGCCAAATATATTGGGGGAACATACAAACAGTACTAAAAATTGCTATTGTATAAACTTAGTTGATAGAATAACAGGTCTTGCTTTAGCTCACATTTTTCTGAAGGTTATGAAGTCTGAAACTCAATGTCTGCCAATATTTAGTGACTTGATTCCTAAATGATTTGCCAGAAAACCACAAATTTTATGAGGAACAAACCAAAAATAAAAAGCAAAAATCTATTAATTCTGTGAAAATCTGGACAGTTGAGAGCTATAGTTCAGCCGGGGCTGTCTTTGAGTTTGCTGCCCTTCCCCTCCACACAATCACGGTCAAATGGAGCCTCCCCCTGCAGCCATTCCAATGTCCCATTACTTGGCTATTTCGCCCCATTTACCATAAACACTGTAATGTGCATACTGCTTTACTTCTACAATGATTTGGATTTCATTTGAAAGTTTTATTTTGCATTTTACAGCACAAACACTAAGACATCTGCTAAAAATGCAGTGCAGTCTCACAATGAAAATAGACTTAGCATTAATACTTCTGCCCTTGAAACTTGCATTCATTGAAACAGCATTGAAATCCACATTCAAAGAAAATACATTGGCTAGTATAAAGACTAACTTTGGGCTGTTTTGAAATGATAGGCTCCTTGCACACAATACATACATGTGTTGTGTGATACACCTTCCTGATTGTATTAAATTATATTCCTTGTATAATACAGTACAGTTGTTAGAGGGTGTCTTAAATTTATTGTTTGAACATTTTTCCAGTAAACAATGAAACAAAATGCATGCACCAGTAATGACAAAACTGCCCAATTGAGAACATTTCCGTCATAAAAGTCTACTCAAACTTCTACAATCTACCAGTATCAGTAAATATGCGCAATCTCTGCAGAGGTAAAAGTCATCTATAAAATTCCACATTAAAGAGATCTGTAACTAATGAAGAGGTTGCTGCTATATATTTCATTGTTTCATCTACAAATAAAATGCCTGCATCTTCGCCAAAGAGGACATTCTCAGTACGGCAGCATCCACCCCCTGTGGGAATAGAACCCACAGCCTTCTGCATCAAAAGCAAGTACACTATCTGTTGTGCTATTAACAATGCAAGCAGACTTAGCATAAGCATCACTAAACTTCCCCTGCAGCACTCAGCTCCTTGTAAAATTTACTCGACACTCAACTGTATCTCTCAACTTCACAGCACAAGAAATCTGGAAAAAGCCAAAATGTATTAGGGGGACAAAAGCCCAAAAAACAGGGACACATTTTAAACATTGCTTGTATAATCTTGGAAAGTTGCTAATATAAAATGCTGTGTTACTACCATACATTTCACTGCCAAGACTTGAACCCAGGACCCCATGCAAAACAGTCAGAGAAACATACCACTATCCCAAATCAGCTGTTCTGTGAATGAGAGGAAGACTGAAACTTTAATGTCTACCATTTAGTGAATTTAGTTTTCACCATAGCTGTCAACCTCTTAGCACAGAACACCTGGGCAAAGCCAGTAATGGGGGAATGCAGCCCTCAAGCATATTCAGTGAATTCAGTTCTCACCATAGCTCTCAACCTTAGCACAAAAAACCTGGACTAAGCCAATAATGGGGGAATATACTCCCAAAAATAGGGAAAATTTTCAAATATTCATCTTATAAACTTAGAAAATTGCTAGAATAAAAGGGTTTGTGTTACTGTGTACTTTCTGAAGAATATGAAGTCTGAAATTCAAATGCCTGTCAATTTTATTTATTTAACATTTGTTAATCAGGGAAGTCTGACTTGGAACAAAAGCCAATTTTCAGCAGAGGCCCAGGGAGAAATACTGCAGACACATGTCTTTATAACATGGGGGGACACCAGAGCAAACCCAGATACAAACACAGGAAGGACATGCAGACTCCACACAGAAGGCACCCCAGCCAAGAATCAAACCAGAGAACTTCTAGCTGTGAGGCAACAGTGCTACCACTGCACCATCAACTATCAAAGGAATTAAAAATTCAGAAACCATAGATTTTATGATGAACAGAACAAAATATGAGGCAAAAATCTGCAAAAGTTTCACAGATGGTGGTGGGTAGGGTATTCAGGCTCTTGTTACCTGCACCCAGGGTAAAGGGTTCAATCCTTGGTTATTCTCTTAACTACCACCAGCAAGTATTCTCTCTCTAGCCACCAGTATAAATCAGCTGGGGCATTATACACAGACCCTTCCAGTTTCCTGGTTCCTGTTTGCGAATGTTCCAAAACTGCTGACCTTGCAGTCCGATCCCCTTCCAGTCTATGCGGTTAGCACTGCATAGACTTCTAGGGCATCAGCACTCTGCTGCCTTCTTCCTGAATCCGGACTGGTAAGGCAGCAGTCCGGATTCACTTTCTATGTGCGCTTAGGAGACGTTATTGGATTGTACCGTTGTGGTTCACAGCTAGGGGGGGTCTGCAGTCCGATATCACGAGCTGCCACTGTTTAACTGTAGTCTCCAATCAGGCTTCGTGCCTCATGAATGGAGAAAGGCAGCAATCATCCCTCTGCACAAAGGTGGGCCATCTGGAAAATACAGACCCATAAGTCTCACTAATCTTATATGTAAAGCCATGGAAAGAATTATCATGGAGATGAGATATAGTAAACTTCCAGACACTGAACCCAACCCAGTTTGGTTTTGCCAATGGCTGATGATGCCTACTCAACCTGGTGGACTTCTTTAAGAATTCACCAAAGCAATGGATGAGGGCAGAATCATTTACACTGTCTACCTTAACCTGGCCAAGGCATTTGACACAATACCACACTTGGGCATTGTTGACAAATTCAAGAGGTTAGGTACAGACCTGTTTGTCACCTGGTGGATAGCCAAGTGGCTCACGGACAGGACCCAGGAAGTTAGAATTGGAGTCCACCTCTACAAAGAGGCCAGTCACAAGAGGAGTTCCTCAGGGATCAGTTCTTGGACCGTTCCTTCTTGGCATTTACGTCTCAGAAGTCCAGGCCAATGTCACTGGTCTGCGGCTGACTAAATTTTCAGATGATTGCAAATTAGGAGCTGTCATTGAATCTCACAGTGACACAAATGTGCTCCAGGAGGGGCTGACAAAGACAAACAACTGGTATCAGAGCCGTGGACTAAAATTAATTGCCAAAAAATGCATAATAGTATCCTTTGGGAAGTCGTCCATCCCTGGTAACTATCATATTGACAACACACCCCTTAGAGTTGACCCAGTAGTCAGGGATTTAGGGACACACACACAGATAGTAATCTAGCCAGGAACTTGGGGACACACATAGATAGTAATCTAGCCTTTGATCATCATGTGCCTACAGTGGTGAGGAAATCTTTCTGTGTTGCACAACTTATAAACAAAGGTATAGCATCTAAGTCCAAGGAAGTCATTGTTCCACTGTATTCGTCATTCATCAGACCTATAGTTGAGTACAATGCCCCCTTTGGTATGTACCTAACCAGGCATATCCAACAATTGGAACGTCCACAGAGGTTCCTTACTAAAAGAATGCAGGCCCTATCCCTGTCTTCTGTCTCCTGCAGGCTTTTGAGGGGAGAGCTATGTGTGACATACAGAGCATTGTCAGATCCTACCCTGATGAACCTCATGCATATCCACAAAACACACAGCACCAGAATTACCCATTCTAAAGACTTAAAACCTTGCCTGTGATATACGTAGGACCTGCTGGAAAGATAGGTATGCATCTCAGAGACTACCCCATCTAGGGAACAGGCTCCCATCATGTGAAGCAGAGTTCCTCCCTAACCAAATTCAAATGCAACTCGGACGATTGGATGGGAGACTGGAAATTCATCCCTGGTTTGGCACCTGTGTCTCCATTGGAAACAGGTAACCTGTAAATGGTTCATATTCCAGGCCCATGGTTACACCTATCAATGGTATCAGAACTTGAGATTTGGAATGCATAGCTAGGCTTAAAAAGGCCCTTGTGGTCATTTGCCTAGTAAATACCTATGAACATGAATCATATAAAATTCAGACTTTTACTGGAAGTCAAGTGGGAAATTAAGGGGGCAGTCCCTGTTACAGTCACTTCACTTGCAGCAAGATAAAATTCAGTATGTTTAAAAACAAAAAGTACTAGTAATATTGCCATGTGACACTATTTGGTTATGTAAGTCAGATAAGAGGCACATGGTAAGTGCATTCACTAGTGACTGCAGAGTGGTGAAATGTTAAACTGAAAAGTTTTGCAGTGGGCTAATTTACAATTTTCCTTGCTGTTAGATGAAATTGGTAATATCAAAAAAATAATGCATTTTTGGTGGGGTCACTCCCCCTCATGTGTGCGCATTCAGTTGCCTGTAAGGGGACATACTACCTTCTTAACTCTCCCCTTATAGTTTGTAGTTAAGGTCTGTGTTTTAATGGTAGTGTTTTATTTGTTAATGTTGAAGTGTTCTCTTGATGTTGCTGGCAGTTGGACAGGTGCTGGGCTGTCAGTCTTGTAAGGTATGCATGAATTGGGTAATGCAAGGAGGAGGTTTGCTACTGTATGTCTTGTGATGTGCTTCTTCAATTTGATTCATTTATTTTTATATGATGAAATGCATCTCCCCATTACCTAATGTAATGGGCGTTGAACCCAGCAAACCTAAACCAGTATGAATAACTGCAAGGTTGCACACTACTGTGTCGTGTTAAGAATTGTTGCTGAAAACTTGTTTCACTAAATGGTTCACTGAATACACAACTTTTGTATTACAAAAGCACAGAAGTCTGTCCATCCTTTAGAATGTTGATTTAGGTTATCAAGATCCTTATTTGGGTCACATACATTGTTGAATTCCTCCACTATTAATGTCCCCGTCTCCCTTCAAGTAAATCATCAGATTTGTGAGTAGTAGTCGTACATTAACTACCTTCCAAGTGAAATTATGCTTTCTTGTAACCACGTACACCACAAGATGCATGCCTTGTATCATCAGACGTTCCTGTTACTCACATATATATTTTTAATATACTGTTTATTTCCATTATTTATATTTCCTTGAGGTATTAAAAATATTGTCATACCACCCTCAACCTCTTTCCTGTACACTATGCATATTAACTACTTTTTAGTTACCTTTATTATAGTTTCTGATAGAGGAAAAATATTATGCACAGTTTCTATCAGAACTACTTAACTCCCTGTTTATGATATTAAGCTGATGTCTGTAAAAGTGCACATATTTGGTGGTGCTTGCCAACTGTTTATATATGTGGATTAAACATTTCACATTTTCTGTCAAATCATCTGCCTGTATATCTCATTATTGCACTTTTCTTTACTGTTTTTGGACACCCGTCACCTGTTTACTTTTAGGGTATCCGATCATTTATACCATAGGTCCAGTTTGTCTGATAATGTCTGTCAGCCAACAACTGTGAATTCTTACTTTGCAGAAAACATGCTGCATTTTCAAACAAATTTTACAGGGATATTAACATGGACTGTAGAATGTAAAAACAGTGCAGTAATTATATCTGAATGGTGAAACCAATGATCGGGTCATTCCCGTAACATGGCTTAACTTCTTTGTTGGGTAGAATTTTCACTTAAAAGTATATGGATTGTAATTTGTGATACATCTCTTTAATTGCAGTTATGAAAGTACAGTTGAAAGTTCTAACTTGCCTTTTTATCTAAGCGATTATTTTGTGATGGTTGCACCGGGTTTCTCAATGTGTGCTGACTTACAGTAATAGTGATATTGAACGTTAGCAGTTGTTTTATGCTCCAGTTTGTTTTCAGCACTTTTGGTTTTATTATTTAATAACGTATTTCATTCATGTGAAAAAGTAGTTATTTGAAGCTAGCAAAAACAATTTTCTGTTGTGAGGCTTTCTACCACAACTACAAATTTATGAGTAGAGGAGATTGACCAGAGCTCCTAGGAAGTTTCCCTGCTCTTTTTGATAACTACTTTGAGATCCTTGGCGTCCCCCTGACGTACCACCAACTTACGCAGATGGGACATGGATTTAACATCTTATCCTAAGTATGTCGCATTCGGGAGTGTATGACTCCCTTGTGCTGAACTTCAGTGTTAGTAATGGAAAATTAATCCAAATACCTTGAGTATGGAACTTGCGGTCTTTACATGGCAAGTGCACCTGGAGACCATACAGAGGGATTTTAAAGTAAAAGTGAAGGCTCCTTTAAGAGAGGTCTATGACTGAAAGTATAGGATTTTTCCCAAACAGGAAAGGAGGGCTGCATCAATTAAGTTCATGAATACAAGTGTCTGACATGACATAGTTTGGTTAGGTACACACAACTGGATACAGTACAGATCTTTGTGATCTACATCTCCAAATACAGTCATTGCAGTTGCACTTTGTCATGATGGTGTTAATGTGGTTAGAACACAGCCATCCCAATAAGTAGCTCACATTAGAGGAGTAAGACTCCGAGATCAATTAGAGGTCTCCCTGTGACAGGGACCCGAGAAATGCAGAGGAGCTCCACAGAATAAGCTGAGAACTGCTGGTTAGCATGGTAATCTGTGGGGTATCCTTTTCATATTGCCAAAAGCAAGACAAGTGACGTATAAGTGAATGTATAGTGGTATACCCTTAAAAGAAAAAGAAATCGGTGCTAGACATAAGGTGCCATATTATCAGATGAAATGCACGGTAATTAATTTGCAGCAAATGTTGACAATGAAAATGAAGCAGAGTACGACATAGTATGATCAGAAGTAGCATGCATATTGGAGCATGTCTGTACTCGAGAACAGTTATTGAAGGAGTATGTCATTCCATAATCTGAATAGCAGAGTCAACAGACAGCTGGTGCTACCCTTGTGATTAACATCCTCTAATAACGGAGTGAGGATTCCATAATGATGGTCTCATAACAAGTACTCCACTGGACGTGGTCTCATAACAAGTGTAGTACTGGTACTTGAATTTTGATCCAGCCATAATACCAGGTGGTAGGTTTTAAGAATCGATGATAATGCAGATAGACTGTCATAGTGTAGAGCAGAATTTCAGTTTGTGCTAAGTATCACATCATTACTGGCAGTGACATAGGGTTGCCATCTATCCCACTTTACGCAGGACAAATCCCCGTCTGAATAGTTGTCTTGTGAGAAAACATAAAAATAAAAAAAATCTTTAGATGTTACTGAAATGTTTCCTAAGGTTCCTTTAATAGTAATATAAACAATTATTTTGTATTTGAAACACTTAAATATTATACAGAACAACATAGACAAATCACATTCTACAGAAATTAGCTTTTTTGTCAATCTGAAGTCCAGTCCTTTGCACTTGTGGGTGTGGTTATTTTGCAAAATCTCACAAGTTCATAAAGTTCCGTTTTGGGCACTTGGGGGGGTAGCCATTGAGCAAGAGCGGTATATGAAGTTAGATAACCACACACATGCAAAAATACTGTATTATAAATGACAGAATGCAGTTTAAACGGGGTTTGATAGTAGTACTGTCACAACTGTGACATTGCTACCATGTGCGTAAGTTTGAATCGCAATATTTGGAATGGCGCCATGTAGTATTAATCATTATCAGACTGGAAATCAGCCAGTCATTAGGCATTGCAAACTGCTAAAGAGATGACAAAAACGTACACAGTATTGTTTATTTGTTTATAGGTAACAGTGGAACCAGACACAGATATATACAGTTGTAAGGTAGAAACAGAAAGAGTAGTGTTGAACAACATTGTCATAATCCAGTAATTCACCAAGTCTCAGCATGTGTACTAGGAAATACACTTGACTAGTAGACAGAAGTCAACACAAAATAAAATGTAAAATTAAAGGAAAAGTGTGACTACTAATGATTGAATGTTACATTATTCAGAACTAGACGCAGCCATATCCTAAAATCAGATCAGTTGGCTAGTATTCAGAAATCTGCACATTAGACTAGAAAATGAAAGTAACTATGGACTGACTATTAATGTTTGAACCTGGCATCACACGTGCTTTTTTACAGAGTTGCCAGAGAGTCAGAAAACCATTACGCTTGGCTAACATTGAGATCAAACAATCAAGAAAAAAATGCTGTTTCTACTACTGTGTGAAACCTGTATCATTCCGTTGCCTTCTACAAAGCAAGTGGCAATCATGTAATAACATCATTATGTTTAGCTACCATTCACAAATCATTACAAAATTAAAATATGAAAGGAAAGGTACAGAAAACGGTTTGCTAAGGAACAGAAAACTGTTTGCTAATGTTGTAGTCTTGCGTTACTCGTATATTTATATATATTCCCTTGCAAGGTAGTAGCAAGTCTGGTCATAAAATGCCAGAAAAGCCTCTCTTATCGGATGATAAAAAAACACAGGCTAAACATATGAATTACTTGGAGTGAGAACCCTTGTGAATACAACTGCAATTTGAAATGGTGTTTGGCTAAAACATTCGAAACATCCTGTAGGCACCCCTCTCCTAGCGTTTTCGATCAAAGCTCAGACATGCCCAGAAAGCCAGACTGAAAATGTAAACAAAGACCACAATCAAAACAAAAAAATCTATGGGACTTTCCCTTTAAAGGAGTTAAATCCCATAGTGGAGCAGAACCAGCAATCTGCCAAAAGTGGTTTTAATATGTATTGTGTATGGTTTTAGCTGTGGAACCTGTACCTTCAAGCCAAATATCCTCTCCAGCACTGTAATCTGTTCCTCTCCAGCACTGTAATCAGTTCTTTCTCTTCTTGCATGCTGTTTCCCCTAATATAAGCTTCCTGAGTGTCATCATTCTGTTTGAGCAACACATTCACCACATTGTGTATTTGTTTTTTTATTTTAATTTTTTTGGTAAGTCAACTTGGCATCCACTGACGTTATTCTGTGTTCTGTCTTAGTTAATATTTCTTTTGTGTTTGAACTCACTGCACTCGCAACTGAAGCAGTGGAACTCTTTAAGATCATCTAAGTGTTGCAGACTTCATATGCAGTTTGACTTGGTTACCTCTGTAATCACAGCATGCATACAGTATCTACGTTTTTTATGAACTCAAAATTTAGTTGTTTAGTACACACCTGTCATATAGTCACAACTGATTTTTTTTTTTAATTGAGCTAAGCAGATTATTATACTTTTAAGCTTGATTACCAACCATGGAGTGGAGCACTAGTCCAACTCATGGTTGTGTTTGAAGACAGTGAAGGAGTTTTTGCATGACATTACTTCCAGGCTGTATGTCACAGCTACTTCTCTATACTCCCTAAACCATTTTAGGTAACTATACTGTGAAGCAGGGTTGGGTGTAGGTGCACTTGACATTGTAAATAGAAATGTTTCCTGAGCAGAGTGGATGAGAGTTGTTGACCACGATTGTTAGCTGAGCTATATAAGTATCCTGTTTTTTTTTTCGATTATTTATACAGATTATTGTTTCTAACAATTAATATATAGCACTTTATTGCCTGCTTTTTAGTCTGAGTGTATTTTATTGCTATTAACTAATCTGCACAAGTAACTGATTTCTTTGCAGTTAAAAGCATTCTGTATCTTTACAAATCTTTATCTGTTTAAAAACTTTAATTTGTGGCTTTCTGTAGTGGTTTCTGTCTGTAGGCTATTGTTTTTGTCCCCACCCCTCTCTCCCAGTTGGTGTCTTGCTTTTGTACTTGGTGGCTTTGCAGTTGCCCGCCCCTACTGTAAATCTGATCTGTGACACTCCTCCCAGTCTAGTGTCATTAGCTTATTCTACCTAATACTGAGAGAACATTGGATAAGGCCTTCTGTTTCTCCTTTTTCCCTTTCAAAAAAAAAAAATTTGTTTTGTTTTTGCCTGAATCTCCTTGTGTTCTGACTGTGCTTCTCAAACATTTTGGAAATATAGAGTATATTTCAGAGCATTTATTATAACTGTAATTGCCTTAATATTGCTACAACTCAAGTGCTCTAGGTTGCACTGCATCTGAAGTGTTTGTGTGTTTTAGCTGCTTTTCTGTATATATATATTTAGACTTCTCTGTTTCTTTAACTAAGCTTTGCAAAGTTGTTTTATTGCATTCCTGCCTGTATTTCTGAGTTTTTTTGCACTTTTAAAGTTTGTTTTTGCTTAGTTTAACTGGTAGGCTACACACTCAAGTGCGCTAGCTGAATTAAAGCATTTACTGTGTTTCTGTACCTAATTTCTACTACTTTGTAAAAAAAAAAAAAAAAATAGTCCAGTCTTCAGGTATTGCTGATCTCTGGGCTGTGTCATAGTTCCTGTGTTGCCCATATCCTTATTTGGATAGGAGAAAGCTTCTTTGTTCATCAGTGAGAGTGGGGAGCTCTGAACAGCCTATCTGTCCCTTGAGGAGTGGTTCCAGCCCAGTGACTTGAGCTTATTGGCCGTTTTGGGCCATTTCCTATCTCTTTCTAACCCCCTGCTTTAAAGCCAGCTTTAGCACGCTCTTGCGCTTGTAATTTAAAGTTTGTCCTGTTTGTTGCATTTACCTGTTGAGGCTACACACTCAAGTCCGCTAGCCTGTGTTACATATTTATTGCATTTTCCTGCTGTTTGTTGCAAAAAAGAAAAAAAAAATTATCCTTGTTTCCCATCTTTCCTGACCTAGAGTAGTTCAAATACAGGCTTTGCTGTATTCTGGACTTTGGAAAGTTCCTGTGTTGCCCATTTCCTTTCTTGGATAAAGGGAGGCTTCTTTGTTCACCGATGGCAGTGGGGAGCTTAGAGCAGCCTATCTATCCCTGGAGGAGTGTTCCCAGCACAAGAATCTGGTAGTCTATTGGCGGTTTTGGGCCAATTTCTAGGTCTTTCAAGTCCCCCTGTATAAAACCCGCTTTGGCGCGGCTTTGCGCATAGCGCAGCATCGGGCAGCTTCACTTAATTGGGTTTAAATCATTCTCGGCTCCACAAAGTCTGCTCTTCACTTTTTCCCTTAGAACTGATCTAGTTCTCATAATAAACACCCTTTTCCTACTCTAAAGCCTGACACTTGCTCATTAAAGCAATTATATAAGTCAGCACTAAAAAATTAAAAGCACTACACCCTCACAAACTCCCCTTGAGTACCTTGTTCCCCATTGGCCCTTTTTTCAGTTATAAAGGAATTCCCAATACTATTCTAGCATGTCCAAAGGTCAGTTGTCAATCTCCTCTCCGGTCCAGCTGGTGAATCTGGGAATCTTGAGGCAATGTTACAACTGCCTCATATACACAGACAACCCTCTCCTCCTCCCAACAAATTCCAACACATGTGATAGATGCAATCATATAGCCAAATTGGAGGCTAAGCTCTCTCAACTCAGAATTGGCATAAACAGTCAGGAGGAGAAGGAAACCACACTCACTACAATTCCAGTCTCACATAGACCTACCACGACAGCAAACCAAACACATAAACACACAAAAACATACTCGGAGGCTTTAAATAAAAATCTGCCTAAGCAGCAGAGACCTCCAAAGCAGACACCCAAGCAATCGCTACCCCAAAACAAAACACCTGCAACACATAGCTCACAAAGCCAGTGTGCCGAACAGTCACAGCCCTTAAGGCTAAACAACACACCTGATACACTTGTAATAGGTGACTGTATCATCAGGCACACTGACGTCCCGCTCACCAGGCTGAACAAGGAGAAGGTCACGTTGAGCTGCCTGTCGGGCGCTAGGATCCGCCACATAACACAAGCACTCAGGTCACTCCAAGGCAAGTACAAATATGACTCAGTCGTTGTCCATGCTGGTGTGAATGACCTGAGACGTACCTCCCTGGACTACATGAAAAGAGACATAGAGGAGCTCTCTGAGCATGTAGCCCAGGCCGGTATGACCCTGACCTTGAGTAGCATCTTACCCTCACCAAGAATGATGCCACAGTATGAAGACAAGATGATCAATTTCAACAATTGGCTTAAGTATTGGTGTCATTCAGAGGGGATCCAATGCCTGTCAGCCTGGGATGACATGCTCGACAAGCCACGATGCTTCGCTAGGGACGGCTTGCACCTGTCACCCCTGGGCGTTCGGATATTGGCAAAGGCTCTTGCCACCCCCATAGTGCCTTTTTTAGGCAAAGCTCAAAAGACAAACCCACCTCCATAGGTATCACAAGAGATAAGAAACTAAGAGGAATGCTACTCAATGCCAGAAGTCTAAACCTCAAGATGCACACACTCAAAACTCTCCTTAGCATGGAGAACATCGATATCTGTGCAGTAACAGAAACCTGGTTCAAGGCTCCCGAGGGCACCCCAGCCACTACCAGGATGTTATGTGATCCTATCTCGCCTACATTCTGAATGATGGGTTCGGAGCCGATCCCTCGGCTCCGACTCGGCACGCTTATGCCAAAGAGCGAAGTCTCTTATTGGCTGAGCTTACTATATCCCAGGATGCACCACCACCAGTCTCCCAGATCTCGTTTGCGCTTCCCTGCGAGGCGTGGTCTCGAGCTGGCTGGGCTAAGTAGTTTATTAAACTAACTTTTCTGTCAGTTTTTTGCTGTTTTTGCTCACAAAAGCTGTTTTAACAGCTATCGCTAACTTTGTGTACGATTTGGTTGGAATTGTTGTGTGTGATTGGGTTCAGTTTGTTTTCGGCCCCCCCCCTCCATCCAGGGCCTTCCCGGACTGTTAATATTTTAATTACAGGGTCTCTAATAATTGTTCAATTTGGGTTAGAGTTACCTGTTCTTTTTACAGGAAAAGTTGGCTTTATTTATTACTGTAAGCTTATATCAGTAGTTAAAATTTAGCGTACTTTCCTGTCAGAGTGACTAGATTTGTGTATCAACATGTCTCAACCCCATAGGCCTTGGGCTTTAAGAAATGTTCTAAATGTGCTTTTAAGATGTCTGTTACTGATGACCATCTACTATGTGTGTATTGTTTAGGGGCAAAGCACTTGCAGGAGTCATGCAGCGTATGTCACGCTTTTTCCTCTAGGGTCCTCCAGGAGAGGAAAAATAAATTGATTCTCAAAGGCTTGATTAAACCCTCTTTTGAAGAAGCCTTGGCTTCCTCTCCGACTCCTGCCAAAAGAAAGGGCTTGGCTCCGACCAGTCCGTCGGATCCGACTGCCAAGAGACCTAGGCAGGCCTCTCCTTCGGCTCCAAAGACTTCGGAGCCGAGGTGAACGGTCTGCCTCGATGCCTCCAGTATCGACTCCTCGGGCCTCGGAGCCGATGGCTGGGGCATCGAGGCGGGTCACCTTGGCTCCACTGCTCGGAGCCGACAAGGGTCGCCCGCTCAGACACTTCCTCCTCGGCACCGATGGAATCTGGTGTGTGTGTTTCCTCGGCGCCGATTCTCATCGAGTCGCCTGAGCCGGGTCCCCTAGTCCCTTGGGGCCGAGGAGAGGTCTTCGAACCCGTTCTGTTTCCTCTCGGTCTTCGAGAATGTCGGATTCTGATATAGACAGGGTGCTCCAAAGACTTTTCCAGTCCCCAGTCTTCCAAAATTTGTTCGGTTCCGACCCAGTTGGCCTCGGAGCCGATGACCATGACCCACCCCATTGCCATTCCTCCTCCGACTGCTTCGGCTCCGTCGGAGCAGGTGCTCTTGGAGCCGGTGGAGATCTCAGGGTCGGCTCCGACCCTTACTCCAACCCGCGCCTCGGGTCCGAGTTTGGTCTGTGGACTTCTTCGGCTGGACCCGAGGGTGATGTTTGGGACCTATGCTTTCGGTTCCGAGCCTCCCTCTCGGTGCTTCGGCTGCGGGACTTCCGTCTGCCATCATGGCCCCGGAGACCGGATTCTCCCAGGATTCTGGGGGTCCGGCTTTCAGGGCCATGAGGAGTGCCTTGGCCAAATCCTCTTCGGCCATCTCTCCGGTTCTACCAGCACCTTCCCTGGGCGTGGAGACTGGGTCTTTGGCAGTTCCACTGTCCGTAGCCAGCGGAGCCCCGAGGCCTGAGGTTACCCCAGTGGGGTTCCCCTCTTCCTGAGGGTTCTTGAGTCGTCTCCAGAGGAACCCCAAGGAAGAGATCGTGCAAGAGGAAGCACGTGGACTCCCCCGAGTCTATTACATCGGACACGGATATGGATGATGCGGAGGGGTCCCTAAGTCGTCCTCGGACGATGTCTCCTTTGCAGACATCTTAGAGATCCTCAAACAACGAGGCGGCTGGATGTCCAAACCCCCTCTGCGGACGAATCAGTGCTCCTCAAGGCCTTTGGGGCTCAGCCCTCCGCCTCCTGGGTGTCTCCGCCTTCAACGAGCTTCTGGATTTAGTTTGTCGAAGGCGTGGGAACACCCGGATACCGTGGAACCAGTCCCTTCTCGCCCAAACAAATTCTTATCTGCTCCCCGAGAAGGAGTTCCTTACTAAAGGCGTGGCTGTAGATGCCATGGTGGTGGCATCTGCTACACAACAGGGCGTGGCAGAGGCTTCAATGTCCATCCATCCTTCTATCAAGGAGTCTAGGAGTATGGATAGGTATGGAAGCGCACCCTGACTTCAGCGGCCTTTACCTTAAGGTCTCTGAATTATTTGGCACATTTTACCAGGCTTCAGAGGGATCTGGTCAAGGAGTTGTCAGACTCCTCTCGGGTAACCTACCTGAGCAGCTAGCCCAGTCCGTTAGCTCTCAGTTGGCTATCCTTACGCCAATTGCTAACTCGTCCATGAGGCTCATTTCTTATGCGGCCGAAGGGGCGGTAGAGGCAGGCACAGGCGTTGCTCTCGTAGACAAGCCTGGCTCCGCTTGTGTCAGTTTGCGGAGGCCTTCAAGTCTTCCTTCGCGACTCCCTTTGATGGGTCCTCATTGTTTGGACCCAAGGTGAAAGACACCCTTACCGCTGTGAGCAAGAGGGAAAAACGTTATCTGCCGTAGGGGCCGTTATTCCACTCCCTTCGGCCTTACCCCAAGGCCAAAGGAGGGAAAATGTGGTTCAAAATCTCGCAAGTTTTTCTCCCAACAGCAGGAAGATTCCCGTCCAGAGGCAGAGGCGGGAAATTTTTCAGGGAGACGCCGTCCCAGAGGCGGCAGAGCGGCCCGCAATTCTGGAGACCGCGAGTCCTTTCGTGGCTCTTCAGCCTCCCACACGACATGAGGGATTGCCCGGGTGTGCTGCTCGAGCCAGTCGGGTGTCGTTTTGCCAAGCACCTAAAAGCCTGGGAGTCAATCACTCAGGACAGATGGGTGCTTCGGATAATTGCCGGAGGTTACACCATCCCATTCAAGTACTCACCCCCTCCGTCCAAGAGAATCCCGGACCCACCACCCAGTCAAAGGGAAATAGCAGCCGCAGAAGCTTCAAAGCTGCTAGAAAAAGGAGTCATCCAACCGGTCCCCACAGACCAAATCGGATCAGGAAATTACTCCAGGTTCTTTTTAGTGCCAAAAAAGACAGGGGACCTGAGACCAATATTGGATCTCAGCAGACTAAACCTATCCGTCACGAAATCCAAATTCGAATGGTCACGTTGCAATCCATTCTCCCGTTGTTGGAGAAGGATGTTTGGATGTGCTCCATAGACCTCAAGGACGCCTATTATCACATACCGATACATCAGGCGTCCAGAAGGTATCTGCGCTTCAGCCTGGGAGCCAGTCATTACCAATTTTGTGCTCTGCCCTTTGGTCTCACCACAGCCCCCAGGGTGTTCACCAAGTGTTTGGCAGTAGTGACGGCTCACCTGAGGAGTCTTGGATTCCAAGTGTTTCCCTATCTCGACGACTGGCTCCTGACTGCCACCACCAGGCATCTACTTATGGACAACCTCAAAGCCACCATCTGCCTGGGTGTTTCCCTAGGGATTACATTCAATTGGTCAAAGTCTGTCTTGCTGCCCTCTCAGCGCATAAAGTTTATAGGAGCAGAGATAGACTCAAGATTGATGCGTCTTTCTTCCTGCCGAAAGGATTCGAACTTTACAGGGCCAAGTTCTAGCTCTGATCTCAAGATCCAAAGCCCCAGCCAGGATGGTCCTACAGGTTCTAGGCTCAATGTCTGCCACGGTACTTTTAGTTCCTCTAGCAAGGTTACACATGAGGATTCTTCAGTGGCTCTTATCAACTCAATGGTCCTTTCAAGATCTTCCCCTCAATCATCACATCATGATTACGGAAATATGCAAAGGGACCTTCGCTGGTGGCTTCAGTCATCCTACTTGGTTCAGGAAAACCCTTTGTTCTCCCTCCAGTGGTTACCCTGACGACAGATGCCTCCCAGATAGGGTGGGGGCATTGTCTGGGCAGGCTAGTTCAGGGATCCTGGCTTCCGGAAGCTCTTCTCCACATCAACGTGTTGGAGATGAGGGCTGTACTTCTATCCCTACAGGCCTTACACAAGTTCCTTCCTCAGGGCATCATCGCCATCCACACAGACAACATGTCGGTGGTTTGGTATCTGAACAAACAAGGAGGGACCAGATCGTATCCCTTTGCAGAGAGGCCATGAGAGTGTGGGAATGGGCTGTAGCTACCAACCGCTTCTTGGTAGCGACCCACATCCCGGGAAAGTCAAATGTATTGGCGGACAAATTAAGCAGGACAATTCTCTCTCCTCACGAATGGTCTCTAAACCGCAGTAGCAGCCCAGGTTTTCAAGAGATGGGGACCGTGCTGCGACCTGTTTGCGACTCCACAAAACACCAAGTGCCAAAGGTTCTTCTCCTTGATTCCACATCAGGAAGTACCAGCCATGGATGCTCTAGCACAACCTTGGCCAACAGGGTTGCTTTATGCTTTCCTCCAATTCCACTCCTTCCCAAAGTTATTTAAAAAGCTTCTCAGCTAGGGTCTTCAATGATTCTGATTGCCCCATACTGGCCTCGTCAGATATGGTTTCCTTACCTGAAAAAGCATGCAGTGGACGATCCGTGGACCTTAGACCTGATCCGGATTTGCTAATCCATCAGTCGGGACATTGGCATCAGTCCCTTCAATCTCTGAAATTGACAGCTTGGCTCCTCCACTTCCAACCTTAGTTAGAAGTCACACACTAGACCCGGAAGTTGTTCACATTTTATCTTCGCCCACAAACCTACCACTAACAAATTGTACCTCAGTAAGTGGAAGAGGTTTGCTATCTGGGCTCAACTCAAGGGCTTAGACCCTATCACTGCTCCTGTCCCAGAGGTTTTGAAATTCTTAACATCCCTATTTAATCAGGAACTGTCTGTCTCAACTATTAAAGTTCAACTAGCTGCTATCTCTAAATTCCATGAATCCACGGATCCTCCTTTGATGAGCAGCAGATTATGCAAAACATTCATTAAAGGTGCGAGCCTGTTAAGACCACCAGTTTTTCATCCTGCACCTCCGTGGGATCTTGATTTGGTGCTTGCGCATTAACATCTCCCCTTTGAACCGGCTGCTACATGCGAGTTAAAATATCTGTCATGGAAAACGGCATTTTAGTGGCTATTACTTGCAAAAGAGTCTCAGAGCTTCAAGCCCTGTCTATTAAACCACCGTATTTGATTTTCCACAAAGATAGAGTATCACTTAGGCCTAATCCATCCTTTGTCCCAAAGGTCTGCTCTAGTTTCTGTCTTCAACAATCTCTAGAACTACCAGTTTTCTTTCCAAAATTCTCTAATGAAGCAGAATACACTCTCCATAAATTGGATGTTCACAGGCAATTACGCTTCTATTTAGACAGGACTCAGCAACCGTAAGTCAGACCAGTTGTTTGTGTCCTTCTCAGATAATAAATTGGGCCAAACCATCACAAAAGCTACAATCTCAAAATGGATCAGAGATTGCATAACTCAGGCCTATTCTTCTTGAATAAGCAACTTGCATCATCTATCAAAGCTCATTCTACCAGAGCTATGGCTACTTCTATAGCTTTTCATTCCAAGCTCGCTATTTCGAAATTTGTGCTGCTACTTGGTCCAACCTCACACTTTCATTTCCCACTACAAATTGGATGTGGCATCTAAAGGACGAGCTTCATTTGGTTCCACGGTACTCAGGAGTGTTTTCCAGTGAGCCACCCAGGATTCAGGTGCTAGGGCTGTCCCATCATTCAGAATGTAGGCGAGATAGGATCACATAACATCTTTTAGTTATGTACTCACCATAACTTCAGATGTTTGGGATCCATCTCGCCTACATTCCTGATACCCACCCTCCTTCCCCCTGCCTTGCAGATCAGAAGAGATTGAACGGTTTTGAGCTCTACTGTTTTTATCTTGTTTCATCTGACGATGTTATATAAGCAGGGTATGCATGTGTGCATGTATGCGGACAAACTAGATCTGGGGGACTGGTGGTGGTGCATCCTGGGATATAGTAAGCTCAGCCAATAAGAGACTTCGCTCTTTGGCATAAGCGTGCCGAGTCGGAGCCGAGGGATCGGCTCCGAACCCATCATTCAGAATGTAGGCGAGATGGATCCCAAACATCTGAAGTTATGGTGAGTACATAACTAAAAGTTATACCTCATACCATGCTTTTCGGCCCCAAAACTTGGACCGAACCACAAAAGGAGGGGGAGTATCAATATTCGTCAAAGATACCCCACACCTCCAGGTTGGTGGCACAGCAAGAAGCATCAGAGACTATCCATGTGCAAATAACAGTGGGTATAACTGCCTTCCAGTTTATAGCCTGCTACAGACCACCCTCCCAAACCCAGGAACCCCACACGGCCTTCCTGAGAACACTGGAAAGTATGAAGGTCTCTCCAAACACCAGTATATTGGGCGACTTCAACTACCCAAACATAGACTGGGAGCATTACTCTAGCTCCAACACCCTAGCCCAAAGGTTCCTAGAATTTATAAACTCAAATGCTATGAAACAACTTGTTACCACTCCCACAAGAGGGGAAAACATACTGGACCTGATCATCACCAGCATGGGGGCTCTATGCTCCAGACCAGAAGTGTATCCCTCACTGGTAAGATCAGACCATAAACTAATCTCACTGGATGTTCACATCCCGACTCCACCCCCTGCCCAGAAAACCACAGTGAAAAACTTCTCTAAAGCAAATTTCACACTCCTCAAAACCAAGGTGGAATCCTTCAAAGCCCCCCGGACCTGTGGAAAATACGGCCCAGACTGCAGAATCCTTTATAAATGCATTCTATGAACACCTTCAGGAATGCATGGATCATGCAATCCCAAATAAAACCAAGACCAAATCCTCCAAAGGCAGGCATCCTGTCTGGTGGACCCTAGCCATAAACAAACTATACAGTAGAAGGAAGAAGCTACTACATGATGGAGCAAAATCCCAAAAAGGGAAGGCATCTCTGATCAGTATTAGCAAAAAACTACGGGAACTCATAAAATCATCTAAGGCCAGCTTCGAGAGAAAAATTGCACAGGACACTAAGGATAATCACAAGGCTTTCTTTAGTTATGTTAGTAACCTGAGTGGGAATTCCCAGATATGCTTAGAATTAGTCCAAAATGACAAAAAATGCATCGAACCCACAGACATTGCCAACATCCTAGCTGACAGGTTCAGCACAACCCCCCCCCCCCCCCACCAAAAGGGCAAATATCTATCCCAGCAGAGTGCTGCCCCCCTGACATCTCAGATGCTCAGGTAAGAGCTGCCCTCTCCAAAGCAAAAAACACAGCATCAGTGGGACCAGACGGTGTCCCGGGCTGTGTCCTTCCTGAACTCCAAGAAGAGCTAAACCCGAACATAAAACTACTGTTCAATCTCAGCCTTACTACAGGATATGTACCCAAAGAGTGGCGTACATCAACAGTGGTCCCTCTCCACAAAGGTGGTGCCTCAATGGATCCTGGAAACTATCGCCCCATAAGCCTGACTAGCTTGGTCTGCAAAGCTATGGAAAGGATCATCATGGACCTCATAAATAAAGATTATTGGGGACCTACAGACACTGGATCCTACCCAGCCTGCCTCTTAAACCTGGTTGATTTCTTTGAAACAGTCACCAAGGCCATTGACGAGGGGAAGGTGGTCCACACAGCCTACCTGGACCTCGCAAAAGCCTTTGATACAATACCCCACTCGGGCATTATAGATAAGCTCACCAGCTTAAATATAAACCCCTATGTCACTAGATGGGTTGCAAACTGGCTCTAGGACAGAACCCACATTGTTAGAATTGCTGGAGCCATGTCAGACTCCAAACCAGTTACAAGTGGCGTCCCACAAGGCTCAGTCCTGGGACCTCTCTTGTTCGGTATATATTTCTCGGAGGTACAGGTCAACACGGAAGGACTGTGGCTGATCAAGTTCGCAGATGACTGCAAACTAGGCGTCATAATCGATTCTCCAGCCGACACAAGCATCCTACAAAAGGGCCCCATAGAAACAGACAACTGGTGCCAGAGCCATGGCCTCAAGCTAAACGCCAAAAAGTGTATAGTCATCCCCTTTGGCAAAAACAAAGTGCTCACAAATTACCACATAGGTGATAATCCATTAAGTAAGGAAGAAGTAATTAGGGACCTGGGGACCCAAGTTGATAGCAATCTCTCATTTGAAAACCACGTGGCCAAAGTGGTTAGAAAAACATTTTATATAGCCCACCTAATCATGAAGGGATTCACATCTAGATCAGGGGAGGTCATCGTGCCTCTTTACTCATCCCTCATCAGGCCCATAATTGAGTACAATGCCCCTTTTGGGATGTACCTTACCAGACACCTGCAGCAACTGGAAAGACCCCAAAAGTACCTCACCAAGAGGATCAAAGGGCTCAAACAGATGCCATATGCTGCCCGGTTAAAGAAACTCCAGCTCTACTCAGTGGCATACCGCCTGCTCAGAGGCGATCTGTGCCTGACGTATAAAGCCATGTCCAACCCGGAATTAATGGACATGCTGCACCTCAGAAAATCCAAGTCCCTTCGAGCTACGCGCTCGAGAGACTTGAACCTCAGCACTGAAATAAATAGGACATGCTGGAGGGACAGATTCATAACCCAGAGGCTCCCTTCACTCTGGAATTGAATCCCAGTCCAGGTTAGGCAGAGTCCCTCATTGACTCTCTCTTCAAGAGGAATCTTGAGTGGATGGGAGATCGTAGGTTTACCCTGGGTATCACGTCTGTGTCACTGTTAGACAGAGGCACAGTATACTAACCTCGAAAAAGGGCATAGCAAAATTCATTTAAAATGGGTGGCGAAAGCCAAACACACTCTGGCTAAGCTTATAAATGCCCTAGGGCATATAGCCTAGTATGAACCTATGAACTTAAGAACAAACTCCAGCCTTTCAAAAATGTTAAACTGTAACACAAAAGAATACAACTAGTCCTCTTGTATGGTAGTGGGGACCTAGTTCAAATTGTATCAAGCGCTGTTTTTATTTGTGTCTCATTCCTTGTCCATTGAGTATACATTTTTCTTGACTTATTATGTTGTCATATTATTTCCTTACTTTCGTGCTGTGCCCTTCTGACCTTTTCATGCCCAGCCCTGGATCCCTGTCCTAATTTATCTAGGTAGGTACCCTGCATGTAATTATTCATTGGGTGGCTCACAACCTTTTGGGGACTTCACCTCATTGTTTCTCCGTGTTAGGCCTGGGGAACAAGGGATCTTAGTGGGAATTGTGGAGAGGAGCCATCATTTTTGTGGTGGCTGCTTATTAAGTCTAGGCCAGGCAGCAGCTGGAGCAGTGACATTAGGATGTCATTGCCTTTCTCCTCCTGTCTTGAGATGCACTGCAAGGCTCCTGGACTCCAAACAGGGTTTGTGTACGATAAACCTTGGGCTTAATTTTAAGGGCTATGGTTAGATGCGTCTTCCTGGTATAAACAATTTTGAGTGCTGCTGGAGAGGGTAGCTATGAATCCAAAAGTTGCTGGTTTGCATAGTCTTATGTAAACTAATCTCCATCAGACTGCATTAGCATAAATAATAGACTGTAAGTGGAAGGCTACAGTTTACACCTCAGCTTTGAGGGAAACAAAAACAGGTTAATTGCAGGTGAGGTTATAAGCTGATAATGAGTATTCATAAAGATGGAGCCTGGATGAGTTCTTTTTTTACCTGGCTTCTCTGTACACAAATTGAAGGTTTATAATCTGTTTGATAACTTCCTAGTATGACTTATCGTGTAGAGGAGTGGTGATTATTATTTTTTTGTTTTTTCCTAAATTTGTTGCCACTTGTTTTGTTTTTTGGCAAGATACCAGGTACCAGTCCAATTTAGTTGCTGACTTTTTTTGCTGATAATGCTACATTGTTGCCTGATATTACTGGGCTGTATTACCATTAGCATTATTGCTAGTTTCTGTTGGTAGTCCTGAGTTTATTGGAGATTAGCATTTTCTGATTAGACTGTTAGCACTCCATCATGTTCAAGATGAGACAAAGCATTGACCAATACTGTTGGAGAGCTTGTTACCACAGTAGTCATGGGCTCTGTTTATGTAGCTGAAATGCTATAACTTTAACTGTCCAACAGCCCCGTTTGATTACCTTTTTTAGATATGGGCAGTTGGTATAAGATGGCAGAAGAGAGGAATGGAGTACAAGTACACTTGTGGAATGTTGTTTTAGACTTGGTGTCATTGTTTGGATTAGGCTTTATTGCTGGGATGGAACTGTTGATGTTTGGGTGTGGACAGCTGGTGGATTCTGTTTAAAATTTTTTAACAATCTCCAGGTTTTATTCCTTGGAATTGTATTCTTTTTTTGGCACCATTTTTGTGTTTTGGCTCAATGATTGTTAAAATATGTTAGGACAACTTTTGCTGCGTTTGTCATTGTATGTTTTGAAAAATGCTTGTATTAGTATCACATTAACATTTTAGTGTATGCATTATTTTATTGCTGGTGTTAGTGATATTTTTAACAAGAAGCATCTTTATTGAAATATCACTTATGACATAGGCAGTCATATATTTATATAAAAGAAAACACACCAGATTGAGATATATTTAGTTGCAGATGTTCTACATCATAAGTAATCTTCTAGAAGTCACTGAGCTCATTCAAGTCCTGTTTTCTCTTGAACTTCATTCCTTCTCCAAAACATTATTCTACGCACATTATTTCCACAGTTCCCTTTTTTCTGTGTAATTTGCTCCTACCCTTGTCGAAAGATCCCACTACCAATTCTTTTTTCTCTTTTTAGTATATTTGCTATTTCTAGTATGGTTGGTTTAGAACAGAATTAAACTCAGCAAGGCCTTAGTATGCCTAGGCATTTGCTCACCCAGTATTTCTGACAGAGTAGTCTGCAGGGAATTTTAAAAGTCTGCCAACTCTATCCTCCCAAAAATATGCCCCCAATGACCTCTTTCTTTCTCGTCACACCTTCAATATTTGCAGTCTTCCTGAGGAAGAATTCTTTGGAGTTTGCTTGGGGGTCTAATAAATACCTATGCAAACACTTCCTAAGCAAAGTTCCTAAATCTTCTAGACTTTGTTACATATTTTGGAGCCATGCATATGTATTCCCATTGTTTATTTGTAAATTGCTTATCCAGTCTCTCTTCCCAATCCAGTCTAACCTCCTGTGATTGATTTGTATAGTTATCATGCAATATTTTATATGTCCTACTAATTATCCCTTTTTTAACAGCAGCTTCTGTTAAACTCTACTAGTGCTGGTCTTTCACTTAGGATCTCCCTATCTCTCTCTCTCTCCCTGTAGTGTGATGTCAATCCTTGATAGGGGAGGCAGTCTGCAGCCTGCAGTCCAAATGTATTTGTGGCCTTATCCTACTTGGCTACCTTTCTCTGTCTAGTTATTTGCTCCCAATACCTTGATTCCTTAGCCAGTTTTCTCCTGTACTCCTAATTGCAGTCATCCCGATAAGCAGAATCTTCTTTCTCCAAACCCCATGTTGGCTTGTTCTTAGAATACTTTCTGCTGCTTAATAAATGTATTCTGTATGGTTGTTGTTGATGTTCATCGTGCTATGCTGCTGCAGTCATCACACTTGGGTTATCCTGCCATCAGGCAGTCCCGCAGTCGGCCTGAATTCCAAAGCCTTGGTCCGGCGTTGGTTGTCGTCGCTTCTTCCCTGACGTCAGTGCGGCAGGGGTATAAAAGAGGCAGCCGACGCCATTTTCTTCAGTCTTTCTTGCCGCGCGGTGCCCGAAGCTGAAGCAGTTCGCAAGTGCCAGTCTGAGATTTTCTAACAGAATTTCAGCCGAAGTCTTCTATAAAGCTAAGTACCCCTTTGGGGAAACTTTTCTTGCCTCAGACCGATGTCAGACAAAGTTAATAATTGTATTTCTTGTGGGAAGCAAATACCTCATAAGGATTTTCATTCTTATTGTATTCCTTGCCTAGGCCCAGACCACGACGTTTCTGGTTGTCGGTTTTGCGCTAGGTTCAATAAACACACTATTAAGCATTGGGCTGATATTGCCCAACATTATTTTGGCAGAAAATTCAACTACATTATGTCGTCGGAACCTCAGACTACTGCTATGTTTAAAAAACGCAAGGACAAAGACCGGCAGCCCAGTCCTAGGCCAGATACCAAGGTCTCGGTTAGGCCTGCCGCCGGATCTTTGGTATTCAGTGAGGCGCCTACGCAGCCCCTGACTACTGCAGATTTAGAAAATACGACTACCTCTCAAGTCAGAATCTACTGGGCCACTGGAGCCGGTTCCTCCTCAACTCGCGGACGTCAGCCCTGGCGACGATCCGGAGACTATGGACAGGCCTTCGGTTTCAGAAGGCGTCTTTAAACCGACAACTCTCTCCGTTGTCATACGCTAAGCTTCCAAAGGTTAAGAAACCGGGTCCACAGACTCCCACACAGGCCCCTATGCCTAAAAAACACATGCTCAAAATGGCGGAGGACCTGATTACCCTTATCAGAGGTTCCCATACCCCTCCTGACAAAAGGCCTAGACTGGAGGAAGATTTAACTCCATCTGACCAGGAATCCATTTCCTCAACAGACTCTGAGGAACAGGATTACCCCTTCCCTCTCTATGAGGACTCCGATGCTGAGGAGTCTATTCCCTCTGTTTCCCCCCCTGAAGACTTCTCTTTTGGGGAAACCCTGCACACCATGAGAGAGCATTTCCACAGGGAAGGACAAGATTACTCTGACTCCAAGAAAAGACTCTGCGAGTTCCTTCTTCTACCTCAGCATAGACCCCTAGCCATTCCTCCTGTTTTAGACATTCTGGATTATGTCTACATTGAATCCAGTCTAAATCCAGATTCCTTACCTCCAGCACCACCTAAACCAGACAGATACTATAGAGTCCCTCACTCTCACAAGTTTTTATATAAAAGCCTTGCTGCAGACCCAGAAACCATTTCCCAGGGTCCCAAAGGGGTTAAGGCCTCTACTGCTAAAAATCCACTACCTGCGGAAAGAGATTCCAGGGCATTAGAAAGATGGGGGAAAAAAGTGTATACCTCTGCCACTTTGGCCATGAGGGCATTAAACTGCCAATTTCACATGATTAAATACCAGCAGTACTTGCTTACTCAGTTAAAACAGAAAATGATCCCTCAAACAAATCAACTTGATTTCAGAGGGATGCAAGATTTGCTGCATGCAGCAGAACAGGTGGGAAAACATACCCTGCAGTGTGGTTTTGATTCTTTGGAGGCCTCATGTAGAGCAGCAGTCACAGGGTCTGTAATACGTAGACATGCTTGGCTAAAAGAGCAGACCTTACCAGAACATGTCAAAGCTGCTTCAGACAGACCCCAAAGGGGCAGGTACAGACGCCCTAAGGGCAGAGGCCAGGCACAAGGTACCTTCAGGCCTAGACAATGGCAAACAACAACTCAAAGAGGGGGAGACGACAGATCTCAACCCTTCAGAAAACAAACTCAATGACTTTCCTCTTCGCCTGCCAAGCAAGATTGCCCAGGCAGCACCTCTAGGAGGAAAACTGGCTCTTTTCCCACAAAATTGGCACATCATAACAAAGGACAAATGGGTTCTGGATATTATTACCCGAGGCTACAGATTTCATTTTCAAACTTTACCACAGATGAGAGGAATGCCAAATCTGCCAACAAACCAATGGGCAGAGGCACAAAAGCAAATTTCAGCTCTCATGAACATAGAAACAATTCAAAAGGTACCAAAACAGCAAGGTCAAGGATTTTACTCAAGACTGTTTCTAGTACCAAGAAAGGACAAAGCTTGGAGACCCATCTTGGACCTTTCAATTCTGAACACATACCTGGACATTCCCAAATTCAAAATGCTCACACTACAGCAGCTTCTTCCCATGCTGGGCAAGGAGTCTTGGCTGATAACGTTGGACCTCCAAGAGGTATACCTGCATGTCCCTATCAGACAAGATTGCAGAAGATACCTCAGATTTTTGGCAGGCACAACGCATTATCAAGTCTCTGCATTGCCCTTTGGCTTATCTACTGCGCCCAGAGTATTCACGAAATGCCTGGCATCAGTAATTGCATAACTGCAGACAGCGAGGAATACAAATTTATCCATATCTGGACGACTGCCTGATCCAAGCGGACAGCAAAGACATCCTACTACAGCATGTGGCATTTGTAACAAAGTTGCTAAGTTGCCTAGGGTACACAGTAAACAAAAAGAAGTCAAAACTAATACCCTCAAGAAATAATTTTCCTGGGTGCCAGCTTGAATACAAAGACCCAGATGGCTTACCTTACGCCAGAAAAACAAAAACAACTGGCTCAGTACTTCAAAAAGATGGCAACTTCTACCCAGCTCACTGCAAGGAAATTCCTGCAGGCATTGGGGTACATGGCATCCTGCATTCAACTAATTGCATATGCAAGGCTGCATATGAGAAAACTACAATGGTACCTAAAAAGTGTATGGTCCCAACACAGACACAGCCTTGAAGCAAGTATAACTCTCATTCCCTGCCTTCAAAAAGAGTTTCTGTGGTGGGCACAAGCATGCCAAGCAAACAAGGGCCTTCCTTTTGTCTCACCTCCAGCAAACCAAACCTTGACAACAGATTCATTAGACTACGCCTGGGGTGCACACATGGCAGGACAATGCATACAGGGTAAATGGTCTGCAAACCAAAGGCAACTACACATCAATCAAAAGGAGATGCTAGCTGTAAAAAATGCACTAACAGCCTTCAAGGACCTCTTGCATCCAGGACAACTTCTAATAAGGATGGACAACACCACAGTTATGTGGTACATAAACAAACGAGGAGGAACGCACTCCTACCCACTATGCAGACAGGCAATGGACTTGTGGAACACAGCATTAACTTACCAAGTACAACTGCAAGCACAATTCCTGCTAGGAAAAGAAAACATTTTGGCAGACAAATTAAGCAGAAATTTGACAGACCCTCACGAGTGGAGACTACACCCACAAGTATTCTCAATGATATCTCAAAGGTGGGGACCACCAGACATAGATCTGTTTGCCTCAACCAACAATTGCCAGCTACAAAAATTTTGCACAAGGACTTATCCCCTGGCCTGGAAAGTGGATGCCCTATCATTCAGTTGGACAGCACTGTCAGTCTACGCCTTCCCACCTCTGCCTCTACTGACCCAGGTATTACTGAAAGCCAGATCAGAGAGACTCTCGCAGATGATCCTCATTGCTCCGGACTGGCCACGTCAACACTGGTACCCACTACTACGAAACTTGACTCGCAGCCCTCCATGGATCTTGCCTCAATTCCCTCTGCTGTTAACCCAGAAAAATTCTCGGATCCTCCACAGTCAACTAAGGACCTTGAACCTAGCTGCATGGAAAATACCTTAAATTACCAAACAACGCTTCTCTCAAAGGACGTCCAGAATGTCATTTTGGAGGCCAGGAGACCCAGCACCAGAAAAACTTACTCAGATAAATGGAAAAGATTTTGTGTATGGAGCCGAGACAGAAGCCTAAATCCTGCCATCCCGAATATTCCGCACATACTCCAATATCTAACTGAGATGCTACACAAGGGCCTTTCTTTCTCATCCATAAAGATCCATGCTTAAGCCATTTCAGCTCAATATGATACGGTTCCTCCCATTTTCTCTCATCCTTTGCCAAGGCAGTTTCTCAGAGGAGCAAAAAATATAAGACCCCCCCAGAAAACCACCAACTCCAACTTGGGATCTAAATTTTGTTCTGGAAAAGTTAACTCTTCCTCCTTTCGAACCAGCCTTTTCAGCAGAGCTTCAGTACTTGTCATGGAAGACAGCCCTGCTGTTGGCTATCACCTCAGCAAGCAGAGTCTCAGAACTGCAGGCACTTATGGCAGTGGAACCTTTCATCATTTTCCATCAGGACAGAGTATCTTTACGCACCAACCCTTCCTTCATGCCAAAGGTAGTATCCAGTGCGGCTCTCAATCAGACCATACACTTGCCCACCTTTTATCCAAACCCACAGAATAAAGGAAAAAGACTCCTTCACTCTATGGACATTCACAGACAGTTACATTACTATTTGGACAAAACAAAGGCCTTCAGAAAATCTGACCAACTCCTTGTATCCTATGCACCAGGCTCAGAAGGAAAAGCTGTTTCAAAACAGACCATCTCAAAATGGATAGCTCATTCCATCCGCTTTTGCTGCTCACACCACGGGAAAGCAGTGCCTGGTAGTATTAGGTCTCACTCTACCAGGGCTACAGCAACCTCAGCAGCCTTCCTCCGAGGAGTCCCAACAAAGGACATTCTGGAGGCAGCTACCTGGAGTTCAGTGCATACCTTCACCAAACATTACCACCTTCCTCTATACTCAGAAACCAGAGCTGGGTTTGCCACTGCAGTTTTGCAGGGCATCTTAGCTGCACCTAACCCAGTTTAGCTCCTACCACCCAACCATAGCTTTGGGACTCTACCCAAGTGTGATGACTGCAGCAGCATAGCACGATGAACATAGTACAGTTTTGTACCTACCATAAATGTAGATGTTCGAGTGGTTATGCTGCTGCAGTCCAGGTTACCCTCCCTCCATCCCCTCTACCTAACAAGGTTTTTTCCTACAAGGTTTTTCTTATACCTCCATGTACTTCAACCTTTGGGATGCATGTCTATATGATGTCTTTGCTTACAACTACTACCATTGTTTTGCACTAAGGTATGTTTTGCAAGTTTCTTTTTTTTTGCCTTCTTAGTTTGGGGCACCTGACATCTGGGGCAAGAAAAACTGAAGAAAATGGCGTTGGCTGCCTCTTTTATACCCCTGCCGCACTGACGTCAGGGAAGAAGCGACGACAACCGACATCAGACCAAGGCTTTGGAATTCGGGTCGACTGCGGGACCGCCCGACGGCAGGATAACCCAAGTGTGATGACTGCAGCAGCATAGGTTCATACTAGGCTATCTGCCCAAGGGCATTTATAAGCCTAGCCCATAGTTATGTGGCTTTCGCCACCCCTTTAGTTTGAATAAAAACTATGCCTATCATTTTTCTGTGCCTCTGTCAAGCAGTGACACTGAAGTAATCCCTGGGGTATATCTGCGATCTCCCATCCATTGGTCAAGATTCCTCTTGAACAAGGCCAGCGAGGTGCTCTGCCTCACATGTACCGGGATTTTGTTCCACAGCATAGGGAGTCTCTGGGTGTTGAATCTGTCCCTCCAGCACGTTCTATTTATAACCGTGTCAAGGTTTAAGTCTCCGCCTTGTGGTTCTGAGGGATCTAGATTTTTTGAGGTGAAGCATATTCATCAAATCTGGGTTTGACATGGCCTTATATGTCAGGCACAGGTCACCTCTGAGCAAGCGGTATGAGACTGAATAGAGCTGGAGTTCTTTCAGTCGGGCAGCATAAGACATATTTTTGAGACCCTTTATCCTTTTGGTGAGGAACTTTTGGGGCCTTTCAAGCTGCAGCAGGTGTCTGGTCAGATACATTCCAAACGGGGCATTGTACTCAATCATAGGTCTAATGAGTGATGAGTATAACCACTCGAACATCTACATTTATGGTAGGTACAAAACTGTACTTTCTCCTTAAGGATCTGCACTTAAAATCCCAGTCTGTCCTTATTTCTTGAGCTTTCCCTCGGTTTCATCACCATCCCTTTCCACTTTGAATTATAGCTTCCTGCTTGCGCTATGTTATAGGAACCTTAACTGTGTAGCTCTGAAATACCCCATCAAGTCAGGTAATCACATGCCACCTTGTCCTTTTGGAAGTATCAGCTTATCCCACTTGATTTATGCCCTCTTCCCTTCCCAGATAAAATCTTTCAACACTTAATTGCTATCCACAACTCCTCTGATTTATAGAAATGTGTGACCTGTGTATAAAACTAAAGGGAATAAAAACATTTTGATTGCTTGTTTCTTGCTGTTCATATCCATAAAACAGAGCTTCCAGTTTCTCAGTTTTTGTATTATCTTTTGTTTGGTTTCTTTCTACACAGTAATATGTTTTTAGCTTTTGTAAAGTGATTTGACTATAAGCATTCAGATCCATGTATATGCGTTAGTCTGATATATATACAATATGTATACAATAATCTGGTTCAGCCAGCATCCTTTGCTGGTCGCACAGACTAGCACCCCGCCCCCTTGGCTCTTCAAGTGAAGGGCAAAGAAAAGGACTTATGCAAAACTTAGGTTCATAGGTGGTTACTGGGCTGGTGATACCATGGCCTCCGACACCTGTCCCATAGACAGGCTCAAATCACTATCACTCTACTCTGTATCATACACATTGCTCAGAGGTGATCTGTGTCTCTCCTACAAGGCAATATTGGACCCTGCCCTACTAGAAATGCTTCATATCTGTAAGTCTAACTCCTTGAGCATTACCCGCTTGATAGGCGTAAGTCTTAATATGCATCAACAAAACCTGCCACAGAGACAGGCTTGTCTCACAGAGGCTGCCCTGTCTCTGGAGTAGACGCTGATCGTCTTCAAGCACAGCCTTGATGAGTGGATGGGAAACCACAAATTTGTCCCAGGGTTCCACCTTTTTCCCTCATTGACAGGGGCGACAGGTGCTGACTGAGGTTTATTTTTTGGAGATGAACTCTTGGCTAGGCTTGTAAGGGCCCCAGGACCATTAGCCTAGTAACCTCCTATGACCCGAAGGCCTTTATAAGCCTAGCCGTGTGTGCCAAATATACTAGAGAAACCCAATATCTTGCCTAAACTTGAGGTCTTAGTTAGCAATGACTGCCCCTATCTGGGAGGTCATAGGTGAAATCCCTGGTAGGAATTTACGGTTTCCTATCCAGTCATCCAGGCTAACAGGGTCATAGAAGGCTTTGTCTGATGTGAACTGGTAGCCTATTCCAGATGAGTTACAACCTCTGAGAGGCGTATCTCTCTCTCCATCAGGTCCTATATATGTCACAGGCCAGTTTAAGGTCCCTGGAGTTGGTGAGCACAGAGCACTCCAGTTTTGGTTAAGAACATCAATATATGATATTGATATAGATATAGATATTTTTAAGATGATGGGCAAAATATTAATATACAGATATCCCCAAGTTAAAAATATAAAAATTCTGCCACTTCACGACAATGTATTAAGCTGCTGTGAAGCACAGACCAGAAAAAGCAAATGGCTGTCATCTAGTTTTACACTTGGTAAGCATGACTTTGGTGTTTAGCAAGTGTAAACTTTAAAAAAAAAAAAAAAAAAAAAATATATATATATGTGTATATATATATATATATATATATATATATATATATATATATATATATATATACACACACAGTACCGGGATTCTGAAAAAACGCACAGAGACAGGCCGCCAAGGTCCAAAACTGCCGACGACACTTCTCCTAAGCCATTTCGCCAGTACTTAGTGAGGCGCTTTCGTGATACCTGCTACTTCTGATTCACAGGCCTCTACTGAGACCCATTCGGAATCCGGTATGCCGCGAGATGCTTCAACTATGGAACCCGTGGATATCTCTACCTTGGGTGGGTCCGGAGCCGCTGTGCAGGCACCGGCTTCTCAGGGTGTATTCAGGCCTACGGACTTGCATATTAAATCAACGCCACCTTCTTTATTTAGGCCTAAATCTCGATCCATGCCCAAAAAAACTGATGCCCAGGCCACATGCTCAGGCCTCTAGCCTAAAAAACAAATGATAAGAATGGCTGAAGATCTAATAACTCTAATCAGGGGTAGCCAACCCCCCCCTTTCTAAGAGGCCTAGGACTGAAGTTGATTATGAATCTTCTGATCAGGATTCTGTTTTTTTTCTGATTCTTCTGATGATCTAGATTTACCCTTATCTACTTATGAAGATTCTGATGCAGAAGACTCCATTCTCTCTGCTTCCCCTCCTGAGGATTTTTCTTTTGGGGAAAACTTACATACTCCAAGGGAGCATTTCCACTGGGAAAGCCAGGATTTTTTGGATTAAAAAAAGAGGCTTAGGGATTTCCTTCTCCTACCTCATCATAGGCCTTGGCTATTCCTCCTGTACTAGACATTGTTGATGCTTTTTCGGAATCTGATTTCCTGCCTCCTGCTCCCAGAAAACCTGACAGATACTACAGGCTCCCCGAGTCCCACAAGTTGCTTTTTAAAAATCCTTTTGCAGATCCAGAGACTATTTCACAGGGGCCCAAGGTCATCAAGTCTTCTACTGCTAAAAATCCTACCCCTTCTGATAGAGACTCCAGGGCGCTGGATAGATGGGGTAAGCAGGTTTGCACTTCAGCAACCTTGGCCATTAGGGCTTTAAACTGCCAGTTTCATATGTTAAAGTGTCAGCAACATGTTATTGGACTGCTTAAACAGAAAATTATGTTGATTCCTGACTGTGTGGAAAATAAAGAATTACAGGATTTAATGCATTCTGCTGAACAAGTTGGAAAACATACTTTGCAATGTGGTTTTGATTCATTAGAGGCCTCTTGCAGGGCTGCTGTTACTGGGTCTGTGCTCAGAAGGCATGCTTGGCTTAAGGAGCAATCTTTTCCTGATCATGTTAAAGCTAAATTGTTGGATGCTCCTTTAAATCAGGACCACCTGTTTGGCAACAAGGCTGAGGAAGTTCTTAAAAAGATGGAAGATAAAGCTAAATCTATGCAAACTGTTAAAGATTTTTTGCAAGTTCAGCCTCCTAGATTTAGTATGCACTGGCCCTCTTAAGAAATGGTCCTTTCCAGCCTCTTCCTGGTCTTCTCGAGCCAAACCTAGACACAGCAAAAACCCCAGGTTTCAGTCTTAGGGGAGACACAGAGCTAAGCAGTGGGAGGCCTCCATTTCCAAATCTGGGAATAAGACTCCCCCCTATGGTAAAATGTCTCAATGACTTCCTTTTAAAATTTCCAAGCACTTGTCAACTGACTGCCCCTTTGGGGGGAAAGATTGCTCTTCATGCAAAGAATTGGGAACTCATTACCCAGGACAAATGGGTTTTAAATATAGTGCCCCAGGGATACAGATTTCACTTCCACACGTTGCCAACACCAAGCGGGTGGCCAGACCTACCTCCAAATCAGTGGGCAGAGGCCCCAAAACAAGTACTTTCTCTCTCAAGCATGGGGGCTATTCAACTGGTTCCAGAAAAGGAAAAGGGACAAGTTTTCTATTCAAGACTTTTTGTGGTACCCAGAAAAGACAATTCATGGCATCCTATCCAGGACCTGTCTACTCTAAACACCTTTTTGGAGATTCCAAAATTCAAGATGCTGACTCTTCTCCATTTACTTCCTATGCTAGGCAAAGATGCCTGGTTGGCAACACTAGATTTAAAAGAAGCATACCTGCACACCCCACTCAGGGAAACTTGCAGAAGATACCTATGCTTCAAAGCAGGCTACACGCACTATCAGTTATCTGCACTGCCCTTTGGCTTATCTACTGCGCCCAGAGTATTCACAAAGTGCTTAGCTCCAGTTATTGCATTTTGCAGGCAAAGAAATACTCAAATATACCCATACCTGGACAATTGTCTAATTCAGGCAGAAAGCCAGGACATATTTTTGAATCATCTGGCCTTTGTACAAAGAGTTCTAACTTGTCTGGGGTACACCATAAAACGAAAAGAAATTGCAACTGGTACCCTGTCAACAAATTATATTCCTGGGAGCAAGCTTGAATACAACTTCCCAGATGGCTTACCTCACCCCAGAGAAACAAATTCATTGGACAACCTACTTCAAACAAGTGGCCACAAAAACCCTGCTATTTGCAGGACAAATACTGCAGGTCTTGGGGTTCATGGCTTACTGCATTCTTCTAATTCCATATGCAGGACTGCATATGAGGAAACTGCAGTGGTATCTAAAAAGCCTATGGTTTCAACATTCTTAGGACCTAGAAACAATGATTCCTATCATACCTTGCCTACACCTAGACAGAGGCCTGCCACCAAAACAAGGGATTACCTTTTACACCACCCCTTGCTGCTCAAACCCTAACAACAGACGCATCAGTCTATGCATGGGGGGCTCACCTGGCAGGAAAGTGCATTCAGGGCAAGTGTAACCCAAGTCAAATGCACCTGCATATCAATCAGAAAGAAATGTTAGCTGTACAGAATGCTCTGACAGCCTTCAAGGACCACATTCTTCCAGTACAACTAATGGTAAAGACGGACAACACACTGTTATGTGGTACATAAACAAGCAGGGGGGGGGTTACACATTCTTAACCCCTCTGCAGACTAGCCATGGTATTGTGGAACACAGGCTTAAGCTACCAAGTGCACCTACAAACTCAATTCCTGGCAGGAAAATTAAATACACTGGCAGACAGACTAAGCAGAAACCTCATGGACCCACACGAGTGGAAAATGGAACCAAGGACTTTCAACATGTTGACAAGCAAATGGGGGAGCCCAGATATAGACCTGTTTGCCTCTCCCCAGAACTACCATTTGGACAAATTTTGCACAAGGACTCCCCACAAACGAGCCTGGAAAGTGGATGCTCTGTCCTTCAGCTGGAAAAATCAGTCTATGCCTTCCCCCCTCTGCCTCTGCTCTCCAAAGTACTACTAAAAATCAAACGGGACAAACCAAGGATGATTTTGATTGCTCCAGACTGTCCACGCCAACACTGGTACCCCCTTGTGCGCAGTGTGTCCTGGTTACCTCCATGGCACCTGTCCCAGACTCCTTCCCTGCTGTCTCAGCAGGAGAACCAGATTTTGCACCCTCAGCTTCTAACACTGAACCTTGCAGCCTGGCTAATTACTTAATCTCTCCTTTACCATCCCTCAGCAAACCTGTGATGGATATCATATTAGAGGCAAGGAGGCCTAGTAGTGGAAAATCTTATGCTGAAAAATGGAAAAGATTCTGTAACTGGAACCATCAAGGGATGAGCACAGCAGTGCCCAATTTACCTCAGATTTTACAGTACTTAACTGAGATGCTTCACAAGGGCCTGTCTTTTTCCTCCAATAAAATACATGCCTCAGCCATTTCAGCTCATTATAACACAGAACCTCCCCTCTTCTCTCATCCACTGCTCAAGCAGTTCCTCAGAGGGGCCAAAAATTTGAGACCACCCAGGAGAGCTCCAACCCCAGCCTGGGACCTTAACTTTGTCTTGGAGAAACTCACTCTACCTCCTTTCGAGCCAGCTGCTGTTGCAGACTTAAAATTTCTTTCTTGGAAAACAGCTTTCCTTTTAGAAATCACTTCAGCTAGAAGGGTATCTGAATTACAGGCCCTTATGGCAGTGGAGCCTTTCATCATCTTTCATGTGGACAGGGTGTCCCTCAGAACCAATCCTTCCTTCATGTTCAAGGTGGTATCCAGTGTGGCTCTTAATCAGTCCATTCATTTGCCAACCTTCTTTCCCAATCCACAGAATAAAGGGGAACGGATACTGCATTCCTTAGATGTGCACAGACAACTTAGATTCTACTTGGACAGGACTAAACCTCAAAGGAAATCTGACAACTGCTGGTGGCATTTGCTGCAGGGGCAGAGGGGGAAGGCTATTTCAAAGCAAACCATTTCTAAATGGAAAAGCCATTGCATTAATTTCTGCTATATGCACTATGGAAAACCTATCCCCCAGGGGATCAGACCTCACTCCACCAGTGCTGCATCTACCTCTACAGCCTTTCTCAGAGGCATCCCTACCAGGGACATCCTAGAAGCTGCTACCTGGAGTTCTGTACATACTTTCACCAAGCATGATCATTTGCCCATTTTCTCTAAATCCAGAGCTGACTTTGCCACTGCAGTCTTGCAGGGCCTTATAGCTGACCCTAATACTATCTAAATTCCTGCTCCCAACCATGGCTTTGGGAATCTACCCAAATGTAATGACTGCAACAGTGAAACATGAAGAACATAGTACAGTTGTGTACACTTACCATAAATGTAGATGTTCGAGTGTATTCACTGTTGCAGTCCTGGTTACCCTCCCTCCAGCCCCCTAACTTCTTTTGGCTATATCTCTACTTTCCTTTACTATGCTTAAAAGCCTTTTTGGTGTATTTGATTTTTTGTTGGAGGTATATCTTTGTACTTTTATATTTAATTGCTTCCCATTAGGGGGGGGCACCTGACATCTGGGGCAAAAAAAACTGATGTAATGGTGTCGGCTGCATGTTTTATACCCCTGATATCGAAGAAGGGACAGCAACCGATGCAGGTCCCAAAACCTTGTTAATCAGGCCGACTGAGGACTACCTGCAAGCAGATAACCCAAATGTATTGACTGCAACAGTGAATATACTCAAATATCTACATTTATGGTTAAGTGTACACAACTGTACTTATCCTCTTCATTTTATTATAAAACAAAGAAACTCTTTCCTTTATATGTATCTATCCTAGAACATTTCTGGTAGAGTAGACTAGTTTAGGTGCTTGTCCTCCTGAAGTGTGTGTAGGTGTGTAAGTGTGTGTAGTGTTTCTGTTGGCCTAGTTATGGTTGAGAAGTCAACATGTTTCAAGAGATGTACCTCTTGTGGGCACAAAATACCAAACTCAGATGCCCACAAGAGGTGTGTGTACTGTCTTGGGCTGGGGCACTTAAATGCTGAGTGCGACATATTTCTGGCATTTAATCCTTACGTCCTTTCTGATAGGAAAAATAAGTTGGTATTGAGAGGTCTGTTACCTTCTTCTGGGGCTCAAACCCCCTCCAAGCCTTTGACCTCTAAAGAGCTTAAAAAACAAGCCTTCATATCCTTCCCTGGGGGCTTCATCTTCTCAAGCTGAGAAAAGATGCAAAGTATGGGATCTGACTTCTTCGGATCTAGTGCAGACCTAAACTACCTTGGATCCAAGATTCTCTTCAGATCCGACAGTTTCTAGACCAGCAGATAAGTCTGCCCTTGTTTCTAGACCAGCAGATAAGTCTGCCCTTCTGATTCTAACACCTCAGATCCCAGTGCAACCTTGCATCTGGCAAACATTATGCTGATGCAGAGCTCTTCCCTGATTGAGCCTCCACCTGTTCCTAAGCCTTCGGATCTGTAGTATCTGAGCCATCCACTGGTTCGAAGCAAGCCTACGTCTCCAGCTTTGACTTCCTAGATCATGCCTTCACCAGCTAAATCTAGGCATTCATCAGCATCCTCCACATCTTCTTAGAGCCTTTCTCAGTCAGACATGGACAGGATGATAAGAAGCTTACTCAAAGCTCAAATCCAGATAGGGATTTTGCCGTCTCTGTTCCATTCTGGATTTGTGAGAGCTCCAACACCAGTGATTCAAGTTCCTGTTCCGATTCAACCTGCAGTCACAGAATTCCAGGATCTAGTCCCCCAAGGGAGTCATCGCTGGGTTCCAGAATATGCCTTTCTTTGACTCCATCCGTTTCTCGGACTGACTGATTTGACTCTGTTGCAATACCATTGGACAAGAGTGGGTCCCAGATTTGAGATGTGAGCACTAGCTCCGGGGGAATAGCTTCAGTCACAACCTGGTCAGATTTGTTCATCCCCTAGGGGCTTTGACCTTTGACAGCTCACACCTGGGTTTGTCCAGAGGCTTCGGCTCTGGGGTGCACTCTGCTCTTTCTTCTCTGGTAGCTTCCGCTCTGAGGGAGGAGAGGGTAGTTTTCCCCAGTCCATCAGCCTTCCAAGTAGCAGAGAGGGCTTTCTCTAGACCAAGAGATGCGACTCCTCAACCTCTGGATCCTACCCAGTCGTCATCTCATCTGAGCTTTGATTCCATCCATCCTGCCATTGGTAAGTGCCCCCAGGTAAGCCTCCAGACCACTACCATGCAGGGAGGCCCTTCTTCCAGTTCTTCTCCTGACCATCTCAAAGCAGATTCTTTGGAAGAAAACGTACAAGAGGAGGCACATGGACTCTTGGTGTCCTTAACCGAGGACACTGATTTCGATGGAAAAGGATCCCCCAGATCTCCACCGTATTGGCGTCATCTTTGGCAACATCCTTGAACTCCTGAGGCAAAAAAGTGGCTGGTTTTCCCAAAATCCTTCTTTGGATGATTCTGTGTTTCTGGAGGCTTTCTGGGTAGGTCTGTCTAGGTCCTGGGTGACTCCCTCTGAGGACGAACTTAGCCTAGTTTCCATCCAGGTGTGGAAGGAACCAGATACAGTCAAGCCAATCTCCAAGCATTCTAGTCCCCCTTCTGATCACCTATACTGGTACAAGGGTGTCCCAGTTGATGCCGTTGTCGGCAGCCACAAAAAAGCACGCCAAACAGAGCTCCTCTGTTCTTCCCCTGAACAAGGCTTTTTGGGCCTTGAACAGATATGGAAAGCTTGTGTATATCTCAACTGGCTTCACTTTCAAAGCTTTACATTACTTGGCACAATTTACATGTCTGCAGAAAGATGTGGTCAAGCAGCTAATCAGCTTTCTTAAAGAGACATTTTCAGAGGAGAACCTTAAACAGGTTTCTCCCCAATTGGCGACTCTTTCTTCCCTGGCAATTTCCTCAATGAGGCTGATCTCGTACTCTGCGGAAAAGCACTTCACGAGCAGCTTGGTACAGGCATAGCCATTAGATGCACCTGGATGCGGCTTTGTGATTTCTCGGAACCCTTCAAGGCATCATTCATTAATTCTCCCTTGGATGGCTCCTCCTTGTTTGGACCACTGCTAAAATAAACTCGTACCTGCAGCGAGATGTCTGCCATAGAGATCAAGATTTCTACGGCCAAAGGACCTTTTCAAAAACTTGGGGTAAGAACCTTTGGGTCAGAAAGTCTCAAGGTACTTTCCAGGATTTGCCCAGGGATACCTCTTCTAGGGTGGAGGAAGTGATTTCAATAATAGACGCTGCCCCAGAGGTGGGGGGGGGGGGGTCTGCAGAATCAAGGTTTTAAGGAACTGTTTACCAGTAAGCCCTATCAGTGTTCCTGAAGTTCTGCCCGACTGCCCACCTGTGGAGAGTCTGTCCCTGCACCTAGAAGCCTGGACACATCAAAAGTAACATCTGGGTGCGAAAAATAATATCCAGAGGTTATTCATTCCCTGTTCCCCTTCACCTCCAAGTCCCACAAGGTTACTCCCCGACATGCCACACTCAGTCAGAGGGAGTCTGCTATTTGTGTTAAGAAACTTCTAGAGGAAAGAGTTATCCAAGAGGTTCCAACTGAAAATGTAGAATACAGAACTTATTCTTGCTTCTTTGTGGTGCCAAAAAAAAAAAACAGGGGACCCAAGACCAATTTTTGATCTCAGCAACCTCAGCCTATATGTTGAGAAATTAAAGATCTGAAGTAGGAACTTCATTTGTCAGCAACCTGTGGGTCTTGGATCCGATATCGGATCCGAGCCGGCAACTTGTTTCATAGCTAATGGATCTGAGCTCCTAGCTCCTCCCCTCACCCATAATCCCCTGCCAACCCTCCATGACCTCAGATCTAGTTTGCCGTGCTTGTGGATGGCTGGATTCCTTGAGCTCTAGCAAAAAATCGTCAGTTAAGTCTGTTTTTCTGTCAAATTTCTCTACCTTAATTTAAAAAAGTGTGTAAGAGTTAGGTTCCCTGTAATATTAATTTTTTTTACTTAGTTTTTTCCCTCCCTTCGCTGGTCGTTAGTGAGTGTGTGTTGCGTTTTTGGGGCCTCTGCGTTTGTGTAGCACTCCTTTTTTTCTTTAAAGTATGTCTGAGGCCCCAAAAGCCATTTTTTCTAAATGTCCCGAGTGTGGCCTTAAGCTCTCCCCGGCTGATGGCCACACTTCAGTCTTGGTGCCTTGGGGTTGAACACCTCACCTCAGGCTGTACCATTTGTGCAGCGTTCAACCCCAGGGCACTGAAAGAGCGGAGGTCGAAGCGGGACTTTTGCCCCCGACACAGCTCTGGCCTCCGCTGCTCCCGTAGCACTACCACAGGCTGTGGTTGTTGCCACTCCTGCCCCCCTTCCTTTGGCCGGGACTCAAACTCCCGCTAAAGCGCTGGAGGACAGGGAGGCTAGGAGGGAGAAACGGAGGGAGAAGCACCACAAGCGGCGGGCCGAGCCCTCCGCTTCGGCCCCACCAGCTAAGTGGGCTTCTCCCTCCACTGCTTCTAGGTCTCCTCCTCCTCGGCTCCGATCTCCTTGTTTCTCCCCAGGACCCGAGGAGGAGGAGGCCCGATCTCCATCGAGGTGGCATTTCAGGCCTGCCTCGGTGGCCTCTTCGAGGTCAACATTCAGCATGTCTGATGCAGACTTGGACCGGATGATGTGAAGATTCATCCAGGCCCAGCTGCAGATGGGAGTGCTCTTGCCTCCCCCCCCCCCCCTTCGGGGGGAGCTCGACACCATTTTTCGCTTCAATTGCTCCTTCTCCGACCCGCTACCCGGGTTCGGAGCGTTCGGAACCGAGCAGCGTCGGAGCTGGGGGTGGGTCGGCGCCGACAGTACTTGGTACTTCGGATACGACCCTGCCCTCGAGTCTGTCGGATCCGACCCCCGGAGCCGTGGCCCGAGCTTCGGATCCGAGGGATTCAGTGTGCCTTCGGCTCCGTCCAGGTCGGAGCGCACTGGTCCTTCGGATCCGATGGTCTCTGCGCCAGTTCCGATCCCTTCATCGGATCCGAGTGGGAGCCAACTCTCGGAGCCTAGAGAGAGTGGTTCCCCCTCGGCCTTCGATGTAGTGGAGAGGGCTCTGTCGAGAGCATCCGGACCCCCGGTCTTTGTCTCGGCTCCACCCTGCACTCCATCTCTGCTGGGCCAGGCTTCCATCACCCGGCCTAAGGGACAGCCTGCTTCAATGTCCCAGGTAGTTCCATTGGAACAGGATGTTGCTGGCGAGACCTCCTCGGGCAGCCCCCCAGAGGAAGTGCCCCGCAAGCATAAGTGCAAGAGGAGGCACGTGGACTCCCCTGAGTCCTTAACTGAGGACACGGACTTGGATGAAGGGGAAGGCTCCCCAAGATCACCCCCTGAGGATGTCTCCTTTGGAGACATCATGGAGATGCTGAGGATCAGAGGTGGGTGGTCTGCCCCCAAGTCTTCCTCCGACGAGTCCGTATTTCTGGAGGCATTTGAAGCAGGCCCGTCTACCTCTTGGGTGTCCCCTCCGGCCGACCCCTTGGTGGACCTTATTACCACCATTGCGTGGAAGGACCTGGACACCGTGGAGCCAATACCCAAACGCCCGGACAGGATACTAAGCCCCCCCTCAGACCGGTCACACTGGAGCAAGGGTCCCCCTGTAGATGGCATGTTGACAGCGGCAGCCACGAAGAGGGAACTAGCTCAGGAGTGCCCCTCAGTCCATCCACTGAGCAAGGAGTCCCGCTCGATGGACCGCTTAGGGAAGCGAGTTTTTAGTTCAGCGACCTTCTCGGTAAGGTCTCTGAACTATATGGCACATGTCATCAGGATGCAGCGGGATCTTATCAAAGAATACGCTGCCTCCCCCCCCCTGAGTCCATGTCGGCGGAGGACAAACAATTGTACTCCACCTGAATGGCCACTCTGAGATCCATTTCAAATACCTGTATGCGGCTATTGTCCCATGCCACCGAGGGAGCCGCTAGAGCTAACGGAGCAGGCCTAGTCATGAGACGTCAGGCCTGGCTCCGTCATTGTGACTTTGCGGAGCCCTTTAAAGCGTCCTTTGCGAACGCCCCTTTCCATGGTTCTGCCCTGTTTGGCAAAACGGTTCGCGAGACACTTGTCCAGAGCGAGAAGGACGGGAAGACGTCTGCCGTCGGAGTCTGCTTCTCTGCTCCCCAGCGGTCCTTTTCGAAGAACCAAAAGGGTCAGGAAAAGATGTGGTTTCGGAAATTGCAACATTCCCAAACCACTCCGGACAACCAGTCCTTCCGTGGCAGGGGAGGACAGGGAGGACGCCGCCCCAGGGGCAGAGGGGCTCCGAGAAACTTTGGGTCCAGAGAACCTTTCTCTGACCGGCCCACGCAGCAGCCCTGAAGGGTTGCCCGACTGCTCCACTCTGGAGGCAGTCGGGGGGCGCTTCTTGGAGCACCTAGCGGCATGGGAGTCCATCACGACAGACCGCTGGGTGCTTCGAATTATATCCAGAGGGTACAAAATCCCATTACTTCATGTCCCCAAATTCAAGAACCTCCCCGATGTACCACCCGATCAGAGGGAGGCTGCAGCCGCAGAAATTCAGCAGTTGCTAAGAAAAAGAGCCATCCAACCCGTCCCCCAAGACCAGCTCAGATTAGGGTTCTACTCCAGGTTCTTTTTGGTGCCAAAAAAGATGGGGACCCGAGACCAGTCTAGACCTGTCCCGTCTGAACCTGTCGGTAACCAAGGAAAAATTCTGAATGGTCACTCTTCAATCTATTCTCCTCCTTCTAAGGAAGAACGATTGGATGTGCTCTATAGACCTCAAGGATGCGTACTACCACATTCTAATGGACAGACGATCCAGGAGGTTCCTCCGTTTCCGGCTGGGAGCCAGTCACTACCAGTTCAGGGTCCTTCCCTTTGGCCTCAGCACAGCCCCCAGGGTGTTCACCAAGGTATTAGCAGTGATTGCGGCCCACCTGAGACTCCAGGGAATACAGGTCTTTCCGTACCTGGACGACTGGCTCCTGACCGCCCCAACAAGGCATCTACTTTGCTCAGCCAGAGATTTCTTTCTCCGCCTAGCCCCACAGTTAGGCATCACCATCAATGCCGACAAATCCTTTCTGGCCCCGACACAAGTCATAGAATTCATAAGAGCCAGAATAGACACCAGAGATCTACGAGCCTTTCTGATGTCGGAACGACTACGGAATTTGCAACTTCATGTGCGGGCTATCCTCCAATCAGAGACCCCACCGGCGGAATTGGTCCTGAGGGTGCTGGGCTCCATGGCGGCAGCGATAATGCTCCTTCCATGCGCCCGTCTGAACATGCGGGTACTGCAATGGACCCTTCTAGTACAATGGTCCTTTCTGTCTTTTCCTCTCCGTCACCCCATTGCTATCAGCAAGGCTTGCATGAGGGCTCTATTATGGTGGCTCCATGCTCCGGACCTCTGTACGGGCCGACCCTTCTGCACCTCTCCCCCTCTCGCTACGGTGACCACGGACGCCTCCCACCTCGGGTGGGGGGGCATTATTCAGGCAGGACCGTCCAAGGCACGTGGAACGATACAGAGACCTCCCTGCATATCAACGTTCTGGAGATGAGAGCGGTGCTGTACGTGTTGCAAGCACTTCAGAATCTCCTCCCCGTAGGAACGATTGCAATTCATTTGGACAACATGTCTGTTGTCTGGTACATCAACAAACATGAGAGTGTGGGAATGGGCGATTTCCACCAACCACTTTCTGATTGCAACGCACATTCCGGGGCGGGCCAACATCCTAGCAGACAAACTCAGCCGCACCCTTCTTACCCTGTACGAGTGGTCTCTCAACCCACTAGTAGTGAAGCAGATATTCACAATATGGGGGCAACCCTGCTGCGATCTTTTTGCCTCTCCCTCAAACACCAAATGCGGCAATTTCTTTGCTCTGATTCCCCCTCTAGGGGAAACCCCAAGAGACGCTCTGGTGCATGCTTGGCCACCCGGTCTACTTTATGCCTATCCTCCTCTACCCCTGATGCTGCAACTCTTACAGAAAGCCTCGCGGTTGGGGAGCAGGATGATCCTCATTGCCCCATTCTGGCCTCGGCAAATTTGGTTCCCTTACCTGTGGTCTCACCTAGTGAATCCCCCTTGGATTCTGGATCCCAGTCTGGATGTAATCTCCCATCCGTCGGACTTACCGACCCCAAATCTGGACAATCTGAAGCTGATAGCTTGGTTGCTCCAGTTCCACTCCTAGTTAGGACTCCCGGTATCTCTTCACCAGTCAAAGCCATCCTTGTGACAGCGCATAAGCCCTCCACCAGGAAAGTGAACCGCAGTAAATGGAAACGTTTCTCCGTCTGGGCGGAGCATCATAATCTAGATCCCTTTACGGCTCCTCTTCCATCCATATTAGACTTCCTAACCGAACTTTTTCAGGAAGGCGCTAGTTGCTCAACTGTCAAAGTGCAATTGGCTGCCATCTCCCATTACCATGTGGGACATGACACAGGGCCCTTGATGTCGGCCAAATTGTGTAAAACCTTTCTCAAGGGCACCTTTTTGCTTAGACCCCCTATAAAAGAAGCCGTACCACCTTGGGATCTTTCACTAGTTCTTCAAGCCCTGACTGCTCCACCTTTTGAACCTGCTACTTCAGTAGATCTCAAATACTTGTCCTGGAAAACAGCATTCCTTGTAGCCATTACTTATGCGAAAAGAGTTTCGGAGCTTCAAGCTCTTTCTGTGAAGCCTCCTTATTTGATCTTTCATCCGGACAGAGTGTACTTCAGGATCAATCCCTCTTTCCTTCCCAAAATAGCATCAGAAACCAATATAAATCAATCCATAAATTTACCGGTTTTCTTTCCTAAATATCAGAATAAAAGCTGCACTCATTAGATGTTCATAGGCAGCTACGTTTTTATACTCATAGAACAGCTGGTCACAGACAATCCGACCAGCTGTTCATTTCCTTTGCCAAATTTAATTTGGGGAAAGCAATATCAAAAATATCTCTATCACGCTGGATTTCACAATGTATCCTGTTAGCGTACCAAGCTTCTGGGAGACCCGCACCTGAAGAAATTCGCGCACATTCCACTCGTTCCATCTCTACTTCTGCGGACTTCAAATCTAGAGTTCCATTGGATGATAGTTGTTCGGCAGCCACTTGGGCCTCATCTCATACCTTTATTAACCACTACAAACTGGACGTGATTTCTAGAGGGAGAGCATCCTTTGGCTCTGCGGTGCTCCGCAATATCCTTCCATGATGGCCACCCAAGATTCAGGTAGCTGGGGACTCTGTCCCACAGGTTGCTGACAAATGAAGTCCCTACTTCAGATTAAGAAGTTATGTACTCACCATAACGTTCCATCTGAGTAGGTAGCTTCATTTGTCTGCAACCATCCCCCCCTCCTTCCCCCTGGCCTTCAGCGGATCTATGTAAGTTGGAATACCCTTTTTGGGTACATATTGAGGGGCAAACTTGATCTGAGGTCATGGAGGGTTGGCAGGGGATTATGGGTGAGGGGAGGAGCTAGGAGCTCTGATCCATTGGCTATGAAACAAGTTGCCGGCTCGGATCCGATATCGGATCCAAGACCCACAGGTTGCAGACAAATGAAGCTACCTACTCAGATGGAACGTTATGGTGAGTACATAACTTCTTATTCCAAATGGTTACGGTTCAGTCCATTCTTGCTTCTAAGCAAGAACAATTGGATGTGCTCTATAGATATCCAGGATGTTTATTATATCAAAATGAACAAACACTCCAGGAGACATTTGTGCTTTCAACTGGGGGAAAATCATTACCAATTGAGAGTGCTGCCCTTTGGTCTCACCACAGCCTCCCTGGTGTTTACCAAATGCATGGCAGTTGTCTCAGCTCACCTGAGGCTGAAAGGATTCCAGGTGTTTTTCTGTATTTAGACGATTGGCTCTGTACTGCACCTTCAAGGCATCAATTGATTCAGGCCAGGGATTACCTGCTATAGATATTCAATTCCCTGGGCATTTCAATAAACATGACCACATCCAACCTGATTCCTGTGCAGAATTAGAGTTTATAGGAAGTCAACTGAACACTTCCACTCAAGTAGCTTCCCTACCTTTGCATCGTGTAACATCTTTGAGGCAGCAAGTCCAGAATTTATTGCATCTTACATCACCTCAAGTGCAGTTAGTTCTCAGAGCGTTGGGTTTTGTGTCAGCGGCCGTCATTCTTGTTCCCTCAGCAAGATGCTTTGTGAGTTCTCCAGTGGACCCTAGCTGTTCAGTGGTCCATTGTGTACCAGCCTCTATCTGATCCTGTCCGACTAACTTGGATCTGCAGAAGACATCTCTAGTGGTGGATGCAGTTGGGCACTTCATTTTTTCCCCCTCCAATAGCCACAGTGACCAATGATGTTTCCCTGTTGGGGTGGCAGGGCATTATCAGGGAAAGATGGCCCAAAGCGCATGATCTTAGCACAAGACCAACCTGCATATCAGTATCCTAGAGATGAGAGCAGTCCTAACATTGCAAGTCTTTCAGGACATTCTTCCTCTAGGGATAATTACAATTCGTACAGTCATGTCAGGGGTCTGGTATATAAATAAGCAAGGAGGAACCCGATCTTATCCATTATGCAGAGAGGCCATGAGAGTTTGGGGAATGGGTGATCTTTTCTAACCACTTTCTGATTGCAACACACATTCCTGGGAAAACCAATGTGTTAGTAGACAGTCTCAGCAAGTCCATTCTGACCCTTCACGAATGGTTCCTCAGTTAAGCAGTAGCAAACAGATTTTCAGCCGTTGGGGCCAACCTTGCTGTGATCTCTCTGCTTCTTCCCTAAACAGCAAAAGCAGCAAGTTCTTTGCTCTGATCCTCCCCAAAGGGGGAGTCCTCAATGGATGCTGTAGTCCACAATTGGCTCCGGGTCTCCTTTATGCTTAACCCCCCCTTCCCTTGATCCCGAAATTTCTACAGAATGCCAGCAGGCTGAAGTGCTTGGTGATCCTCATTGCCCCCTTCTGGCCTCATCAGGAATGGTTCCTT